>NW_024041151.1:11314521-11333737 GCF_014851395.1 Micropterus salmoides
GCCTTTGCAGAGGCTAAAATATCTGTTCCATTTGCTCTTATAATCTAATTCTCTCCATGTCTGTTTCTTAAAGAATCATCATTTTCTAACGCTGATTTATTTAAGTTCATTCTGAACTGGTGGATAGTGGAAATATCTAATCCAGTGCATGGGAATTTATTAATATGGGTTTGTCTTTTTGTTGTCTGCTGTTTGTTTCCCCCATGCTGTCTTTAGCTCTCACGTTCTAGCTCAATGAGTTCTTTATCACGCGAAGTGAGTCAGCATTTAAACCAGGTACCTCTAGCTGGGCCTCCAATGGTCCACACTCACCCCTGCCTGCCACCCATCCAGCTCACCACATCACTAGTAACACGCTTCACCATTTGCACCTGAAGCTTCACCGCCCATTCGACCAAGGATGTCTGTCTGCTCCCCTGCCTGCTGTCTCCAGCATTACTAACTTAACTCTGTATCATTGATGATCAATAACCAAAACCAGCGAATGGTCAACAAATTAAAACTAATGCAGTAACTGCAATAAACTTACTTTTTTATAGCCTTGCTAAAAGGATTAACCCTAGTGAGTCTGGGGATCACGTCGCTTTTAATCAAGCGTTTTCTACCAGGTCAAAATTTCAATTTGTCCAACACGTTGGTTTGGACCAGATACCTGCAAAACTAATGACATTCCCATCACCTGCAATTTCTGTTTATCGCTAATTAGAAAATGTTAGCATGATAAACTGAGATTATGAACATAATCTATCCCTACAGTGCAGCTCAGAGCACTGCTGACCCTAAGTACAGTCTCATAGAGCCACAGGCAAGGCTGTAGACTCTGTTTTGTGTATACTACAGAAGTGAACCATCTACTTCTCTTGAAAGTCGCTGGGTAACTGAGCCATAGATCAGAGTAAGGCATGCTGGAGACTGTTGCAGGACGACTCACTTGCTTTTTGTCATGACACCTCACAGCTTCAATAACCCATCATAAAGCTTGCATAGTTAATAAAAAGTGAAACAGTGGTTTGTAATGCTGCCACTCTGTGGATCCAAGTACTCTTCGTCGTTACTTTTGCTTGTGTTCTGTTTTAAAATGTTGCCAAACCATTGTGTGCATCCCCCTCTCTGTCTCTGCCCATAGAGGTAATGGGACAGTAACACTGCACACACTGTAGTAACTCATCTTGTCCTTTGCAGAGTCATCCTGCCCCGGGACCTCCAACCGCTGGCGGTGTCACCTTTTATAACCCTGCACAGTTTGCACAGGTGAGGGTTTTAAAAAGAAAGTTTTAATAGATCTGCAGTTGTAAAATGCCACTCTCATTTGTCTTCCTTTTCACCCCCCCCCTTTTCCAGACAAGTGCACCATCAGGAGGACACCGCGCTGGTCGTTTGGGTGGTCAGCGCCAGTACCCAGTGTTAAAGTAAACATCAATTTTGCAGAGAGATAGTGCAAACAGACTTGTTGGATAGAGTGATATCCTACCTGGAAGCACATGGACATACTGCTCTCTGTCTAAAAGACCCTTTCTATTTTTCCTCACACCTAAGAAGAGCGTAATCACAGTCTCCATCATGTCAACCTTTTGTCCAACAGCTTAACCACTCGGTCATCTTTCTCTTTGGTTCTAGATTTGTCAATGGTGTAATTTTCACAGGCTCGGTGTTTCCTTTAAGGGCTTTTTCCTGCATCCAAACAGACAGTTGTAAAATGGGTTTTAACAAAGGCTTATCCATGGATGCATTCATACACAAAACTGTCTGTTCATGAAGGCATAATTTAGTGTACAATAAATATGTTGCTCCTCTAAGCTGTCCAGCTTCCCCTCAAACATAACACTGTCCTGTTTTAGTTTTCCCTTTGTGTCTAAAGTCCAAAAGTCCATGTTTGATTGACTGACTGATTGTATGTATGATGGATAGAAAGAAAGTGACAAAAAAAAAAAAAAAAAAAATCATATTGTGGACTTATATATGCATTTGCTGCTCTATAGAGTTCCTCTGTCAACTGGAGATTTGTGTGAGAATGAATCGTGTCAATAGTGCATTGTCTGCTGTGTTGCTTTAACCCAGTCGCCCTCCGGTAAAGGATGGATGTTGAAAGACACAAGAAAAGACCCGTAGCTGAAAGTGGAGAACATCTGTATTGTTAGGATGCTGCTTGTTTCCGATATTTATTTAATAGCCCTCCCTGCCCATCAGCAACTCTCAACTTTAAAGATGTGTCAGGGTCTTTCGTCCAAGTTAGGCTTCGCTTTTTCCTCTGAGAAAGGTGACAATATCACTGAAATGAGGGGTGGTCTTCAGAGTAGCAGGAATTGGGATTAAACTGCATTTTAAATGTTACTAAAAATAAATCTATCCAAATATTTGTATATCAGATTGATTGTATTTATGAGCTGTAGTAATAAAGGTGTGTGTGTGGAAAGCAATTAATTATTTCTGATTAGCTTTGAAGAAATTGATTTATGATTCACCAGATATGACGTGGACTCTTGTATTTGCCGCTTCTGCAGACAAATATTTATGTAAATTGTGACATGAGAGCTAATTATACTCTAAATACTTTGTCATTTTCAGTTACTGATGATTTTAATTCAATCATTTATCACCCCAAATGTTTGATTTAATGATTTTGTAGATATCAGGTTATGATTTTAAAAGGTCCCCTTTTGTTTCAGAGAAGCAATTGTTTTTCTCAATGTTTTAGGATTCCTCATGTAAAATTCTTGACATAAAACCGTAAATACAAAAGGTGGAAACGAATTGGTAATAAAGTTATTTTTTGCGCTCTGTAGCACTTTGAAAGATGTCTGTTGGCCTCATTCATTACAGAAATTTGTTTTTTAAAATAAAGACTACCATTAAATTCAATATTAGAACAGTTTGGGAGTTGCAACAAAACCAGTGGAGCTGCAGATGAGAATGAAAATGGCTTCAAAATTATCAATAACAGTATTTAATATTAAAGGCATAATCAAAGCTGTTGTGTGTGGGAGAGGCAGAGGAAGGCAAATTTTACATGGTATTCTAGAGGAAATCCAAGCATGATGAATAAGGCCAGGTAGCCTGGAGCATTTGGATGGCTGAGGGGATTTACAGTTAATTTCTACTTAATATACTGTAAATGCAATCTAAGTGGTCACCATTTTTGTAACCGTTTCAAACCACTAAATAGTAGCCCTAGATTGTGGCTGATGTATTAGCATCGATTCATAGGGGTAACCATCCATTTATCTAAAAGATGATTAATCAGCAATGTTTGAAAAACCCAAAAGGTTGTTTGGGATGAAAAAAATGTTCTGTCTGGGGCAGGAGAAAAAATACTTTTAATCCGTTTCCCAAGTTGCAAGTCTTGTTTCTTATCCAGGTAGCCACTGGCTGCCATCTTCGTTTGGATAGAAAACAGCACAATTTGAGAAAAATTAGATTGCAGAGAATTTACCTTTTGGAGAAACCGATTCTATACCTGTGATTAAAATAAATGAGAGGCACAAACTAGCACTAGTTAGTTGGCATTTAGAAACATCTGTTTACTCTGAAAAAATGTATCCACTATTCTGACACTTTACTTGATTTTAAAAGACTTCAGTTAGTGAACGATGGAATGGAAGAAAATTGAGGAAGAAACAAAAATGGAAAATGTAATAAAATTGAGGTGTGAAAAAATTTAAATCTAGAAAAGACATGACAAAAATCTGTTCATTTTCCTATACTTATGTGTATTGATATGTTACAGTACAACTGTCTTCTCACGAGCAGCTGTCGAGGGTTCCTGGAGATGATTTTGGGAGACTATACCAAAACTCCTCTGACTGTACTTAAGACACAGCAGTGCTTAGAGCTACATGCTAACATTGGCACGCTAACATACTCACAATGCTAATGCTAACATGCTAACATTAAGCATCTATCATGTTTAGCATGCTTACCCTCTTAGTTTAGCGTGTTAGCATGCAATTGCTAATTAGCTAGAACACAAAGTAACTTACAGCGGAGGCCGATAGGATTGTCAATAGTTTCATAGGTATTTATGTATTTAATATAACCAAAGTATCAGACAAACTGAAACTTCAACCTGACGATAGTGTTAGATAAAAATCATCAATGTTATTAGGGGTGGCACATAGATAAGACGCTTGCCTTTGGTGTGGGAGACGTGGGTTCGATTCCACCTGGGCAAGACACTTAATTGCTCCAGAGGTCCCACACCTCCATGACATGTATAGCAATTGAAAGTTGCTTTGGATAAAAGCGTCAGCT
This sequence comes from Micropterus salmoides, assembly GCF_014851395.1. Taxonomy (NCBI): domain Eukaryota; kingdom Metazoa; phylum Chordata; class Actinopteri; order Centrarchiformes; family Centrarchidae; genus Micropterus; species Micropterus salmoides. The sequence continues at coordinate 11,318,770 of NW_024041151.1, forward strand.
AAATGAAGCTAACTTGTAATAATAAATAAATAATTGTCAAGGAATCCATCAAGTAGATGTTGAACGTCTGGACAAAATTTCATGGCAGTCCATCCAAATGTTGTTGGCTGTTCTGCTAGTGTGTGAATGTTAGATTCTGTTTGAGCACTTAGGCTTAGTGTATGAATGTGAGTCAATGGTGAATAGTCTAAAAATCACTTTGAGAGTTCAAATATACAAATATGGAGCATATTCCAGTCTGGACCAGTGATGGGCAGACAGGCCAAATGTGCTTCCTTAGTTTAGATATAATCTGCTGTATTTTGTGTTAGCAAAGGCATTACATCAACTTACAGTTACATCAATATGAGCAGTATGATCAATATTTCAGTACAGAAAATCAAATAAATTGTCATAGCATCACAACACCTAGATAAGCACTTCTTTTGTAGCCTTACATGTAAATCCTCTCTTACAGCCTGCTGTAAACTTTTTCATAAAGGAACAATGATTCTGATGTTTTGTTCAATCACATACCAGTGAAGTGAGCACCCGTATTAGGAAGGGGCAATATTCATTTCAGTTAAGAAGAGGCTGACTTGACTCTTCAGTCATTTACAGTAGATCAAACTTTGACTGTCCACAGTCCACTCAACAATCAGTATAAATCAAAGATAGCTGGTTATGTAATAGGTAACTTGTATTACCATGATCTCCTGTAGTGATGTATAAGCTCTTCCCAGCATTACGTTATCCAAGTTCATTAAAAGTCAGTATGTGTTAAAATATGTATAATGTGTTATTCTGTGCGTAAACTGTTGTTGTCCTCTTCTGTTCAAGTAGAAAGAGTTCATTTTTAAGTGTCCAGTGCTGCTTGTGCTTTCTGAACAGCACCCTCCAGCATTGTGTGGTCACTGAGCAGCTGTTGGAGAGCAGTTGGGTCCATCTCCAGTAGCATACCTGCACAAATAGAGATATATACTGTATATATTAGCCTTATGTTTAGACATTTAATCTTTATCTGCACCTTACAAAGCCTATATACAATAAGAAAAATTATAAACTTACAAAGATATTACATCTAGGAAGATTGAGGATATTTACAGGGAATGCTACTACAGACGGAGTATCAGGTCACCTGTAATATCATTTGCATGACGTGGATCTAGCTCCTCCACCAGTGAGAAGATCTTCTCTCCCAGCCTCTCCGTGTCATCAGTGTCCGACGAGTCACTGATGTCTGTCTCCTCCAGGTTCTGCCTGAAGGGAAGCATCATGAACATCATTTCAAACAAATGGTTTAACTGTAATTTATCAATGAATATTGGTGCTTCTTAAAATATTTTATTTTGTAGATTTAAATAGCAAGTGGCCTGTTAAGTATTGAATGTGTGCCCTTGTATGCAAATGTTTATTCAACAAGCAGTAACAAGTCACATACTCTTTAAGTGTCTTCAGGGCAAAGTTCACCTGCTCTTCCAGCTGTTTTGGATCTGAAAGAAGGTTTATAACTGCCTCTTTGCGCTGCTCCAGAAGCATTCCTGTTAAAAAACAGCAGATCATATTTTAATGTATGACACACTCGTTGTTCATACATTAATCTGCAGAATATAAATTATAACAAGACTAAGAGTCCACAGCCACACTAGCAGCTCTGTGAGGATGTACTTAGGCGCACTGCAATGCTTTGAGCTCAGTGCTAACTTTGGAATGGCAACATGCTGACAAAGACAATGCTAACGTGGTGATGTTTAGCAGGTGTAGTGTTTACCATGTTCACCATCTTTGTTTAAGGTGTTAGCATGCTAAGATTTGCTAAACATAAAAGTACAGCTCAGGCTGATGCTATTTGGTCCTCAAGCAAAGTATCGGACAAATAAAATAAATTTTAACCTGGTGATGGTGCTAGATGAAAAGAGAGATCAGTGAAGTGCTTACAAATATCCAGATGGGAACATGTCATGGCAATTCACTTCAGTTGAAGACATTTCACTCAAAACTATAAATCTCAACCTCACAGTGGTGCTAGAGGAAAAGTCAGAGGATCAGCAGGTCAGTAGGATTCATCCTCTGTTTTAATCAGTAAAGCGGAAAATCAAAACCAATTTTTTATTTTGCCATTTACCAAATCAAATGAGAAATTTGTTTTAGAAAAACAAACGTATGTTGTTATAGAAATCACTCTGAACTTAGCACAGCTGTTACAGTCTAACTGTAAACTGTAACCTTAGCTGCTCAAAAACATTAAGCGTGTGTAAGTTATTAGGTGTTTGTTGAGTCACCGGAGTGGTTGCCTACCTGTGATTTTCTGTGAGTGGCCAGTGTTATAAACATCCACCAGCTCAAACAGCTGCTCCCCCAGAGAGTCAGACGACATGGACACATCATCTTCGTCTTTACATCTTACCTTGCTGCAAAGATTTGCAGTGACATGAGAATACACAATTTGTGTAGTTTGTAGTTCTGTGCCATTTTTAAGAATCTGACATACAGCATAAACATCTTGTTCCTAAAATAACACACTGACCTAAACTTGGCTGTAAATAGCTGATGTTACCTTCATGGGTAAAACTACCTTTCCTCAGACTTTTTAATGGAATAATAATCTCTGTTACATTTAATATGCCCTTCTGCACCTAAATCCTCTGCTGGGATTGCATCAGCCTCAGAAATGAGGACCCACATACTGTTTAAGACCAGCCTGTTCAGGATGATGGAGGGAGATCAGGTCTGGCAACCCCCTTCCCATTGCTGTACCTGGGCTCCTGTGCCAGCTGTAGGGCTCTGAGGGCTTTCTCCACGGCTGCGGTCAGCGTGGCCTCGTCCTGCAGCATCTGACTCAGGACGGTACCTGGCAGCTCCAGCAACATACCTGGAACACACAGGCAGGCGTGGAAACTTTGGTTTTAATAGGTCATATTTTTAATGTAAGAAAAAAAGTAACAATCTGCCCTGCAGGTCAACTCACCTGTGAGTTTTCCAGCAGTCTCTTTGTGTTTGGGGTAAATCAGATTGTACAGTTGCTCACCAAGTGTCTCCAGATCTTCTTCTTCATCCATGTTTGACTACTTACATTAAGACACCGCATGCAGCTGCCATGTTACATCACATCGTAACTTTGTAATGAGCAGTTTTACAGAGGACTTAGACCGCTGACAGCTTTTTGGTTTATAGCTTCCAATCACATCAACATTCAGACAACTGCCACAAAACAGTTCACAACATCTGCGTCCAAAAAAATGAAAATTTTCTCTACAATTATATTGAATCTGTGCTTACCCTCCACATGCAACTACGTTATAATCTAAATTAGGAGGGCCGTTTTTAGGGTGAAAACAGCTGACATTTGGATATAGACATTTTTGACGGCTGTCTGTAAACACGAGGCGCGCATTAATGACGTCGGGCTTTCACAGGGAGCGGTGAGTACATGTTCCTCCGCTGGGCTTGCGGATAAGTAGTACTCCGTAAAAAACATTCACGTAGGATATAGCGTCATGATACTAATGAAACAACTACAGTGTCGATAATAACGACTCAACGTGTTTGTTTTAAATGTGCTAAAATGTCGGTTCGATAGTAAATTTTTTATTTAATGTAGTGAGTGGCGCGCAATGATCTGTGACAGAGGATCCGTAAAGAGGTTTCCGCTCTCTCCGGTCCTTTTCCTCCGCTAAAAGGTAACGTGGTCGCCTCGGCAGCTAATAGCCGGTTACTAAAGTTAATTTGTTTTGTGTCCCTACTTGTATTTAGTCTCTGAAATAAATATATTATTGTTGTGTTGCTTGTTGTGTACATCCCAGGTGGCAGAAAATGTCTCTGTAGGCTGTAAAAATGTAAAGAATATTTGTGAGCACGTCGCCCACATTAGGCCTCGTCGTGCTCGATCCGTCTTTAGGGCAGAGCAGTGGAGCTAACTCAAGCAAACTGCCCTTCAACGTAACAACAGCTCTGTGTTTTAGGGAGATTAGCTCAAACGTTAAATACACAATGTATTTTGTGTTACAATACTCACACACTGGCTCGTAATTTCCCCACTCAACCGGTAGCTAATGTGAAAATTGTGAAACCAAGTGAACGCGTTTAGCGCTTACGTTAGTTTTTATTAAGAAAATGGTAGCAAACAAATGACGCCTGTCAGTTGCAAGCACTTGGAAATTGCTGATGTTATTTCAGTAACACTTTCTCCTGTTTGTACAGGTTCAACATGTCGTCCCATTTGCAGTGGATGATCATCAGGAACTGCTCCAGCTTCCTCATCAAGAGGAACGGACAGACCTACAGTACTGTGAGTAGCTCGAGAGACGTTATATAGAGAACTTAACACTGTCTCTGCTCAGGCCACTTGCCTACGACACCAGACCTCTGTCCCAACTCAACATTACATTGCAAATTTAACCAGAGTTTAAGAATGTAGTGTAATTACACAGTAAAAGTCACAAAATTACTCGTCAAAAAGTCTTAGAAGATTCAAAGACCGTTGTGAGTGTGCTGTTTATGCACAAGACAGTATGGGCCAACAGTCCATTATACAAAGGCAGTGGAGGAGGTGCATTTTGTGAAATGTAATTAATATTGCATCAATAGAAAAACATTTGTATTCTCTTTGAGTCTGAATTGGCAGTGGCATTCAAAAGTCACACTCATTGATTGTACTTTGATTTCTTGCATACCAACAGCAAAATCTATGTACTACTGCAATACAAACTGTAGAAACTTCTCCATGGACACTATAGCTAACAGAATATAACGTAATTGGCCTCGACATTGAAATTAATGCATAATTGTTAATCTTTAGGGTTATCTGAATTAAATATATTTATGTAACAGGAGCCCAACAACCTGAAGTCCAGGAACTCTTTCCGCTTCAATGGTTTGGTGCACAAGAAGACTGTAGGTGTGCAGCCAGCGGCTGACGGCAAGGGAGTCGTTGTTGTTCTGAAGAAGCGTGCAGGTAAATATTTGACACTATTTCTATCTTCAGCCACTTTGTGTCTGTAAAACAAGTGACTTATTGTCTGGAATAAAAACTTACTTTACCTGATGTTCACAGTAGGTCTTTAATTATTTGAATGATATTACTGTCTAAATGTGTATTGCACAAACTTTGTTCTTTAAGGAAAAATGTACCTGTAATTGTAAAAAGGATATTTTTTTTTTTTTATACATCAGTTGCTTTTCTAAGGGACTGGCTACTTTCTGTGATGTATTGATGCGTCCTTGAATCAAGCGTACTAACTTCCAATTGATTCAAAGTAGAGTTGCTCATGCCCTGAATTGCAGAAAGTCAAGAAGCAGAACAAATTGACAGTTTTAGCAGGTTGCAGGCATTAGCAGGAATTTAAATGGTTGTCTGCACTCACTGGATTCAATTAGCTAACATACCCTGAACTATAAGGATAAGAAACATGGGTGCAGGTGAGCACTGCAATTGAAAGAGATATAGCAGGTTTACGTAACTTAAGACCTTTTGCTGTCTCAGGTTATTTATTTTTGGATCATTACAGCTATGTGGTCATATTGGAATTTCTTTTTTGTTTTCTCATCGCACAGGCCAGCACAAACCTGCAGGCTCGTATGAGAAGATCACTATCAACAAGAACTCCCGCGCCACCCTCAACAGCCTGAGGCACATCATTCGCAAGAACAAGTACAGGAAGGACCTGCGCATGGTGAGCGTAATCTCTGATTTTACACAACAAATTCTCAAATTTAGTTACAACATTGGTTTGTATGATGGTTCTTTTTTATTAATACTTTGTATTTTAAAGCTGTCAGGAACACAACTTGAGTCTAATTTGTTTCCCCAGGCTGCCCTTCGTCGTGCCAGTGCCATTCTGAAGAGCCAGAAGCCTGTTGTGGTTAAAAAGAAGCGCACCAGGGCTACCAAGACGGCATAAACTGATACACATGATAAAAAAATAAAAGCTTTTTGTTTGGAAAAAACACCTCATAGTTCTGAGTCTTTAATTTCACCAGGATCCTGATTACATATCTGACAACACTCATTTGGTAGGTAATCAATCAAGTTATTCCCAAGTATTTGTAATTGCATAGAGAAGATGCTGAATTAGTACATTTTGTGGTCCATTTAAGAAAATGATCGATTCAATGGAACCTGAAGATTTTTCCTCCCTCAAGCTTGATTGGAACATTAGAACAGGTCTTAACTGCCTGATAAGCAGTACAACTTAATATAGAACATGTTGTATGGCAAGTGTCACTGATATAGTAGCAGTATACTATAATATTACTAATTTCAGAGCACCAAACATCCCAAAAGCTGAAGTAAGTAGTCCAGCTGTTGTGTACAATTCCTTGCAGTACAACATTTAAAGTGTAGCACGTTCTCAGTCTCAAACGATGTAATCCATTGACCACATTTAGCAAGATCCTTGTAATACAGATGCACATTAAGACATACAATTACCTTATTTCTTTTGGTTTGTTTTCTTTTGGCTTTTTAGTAATCTGATTCTGTTTCAACACCGTTTTGGGGTGTTGAAATAAGCCATAAAGTGTTTTCTACAATATAAAAAATCACTGACCATGACGGATTAAGGATGTTGATCACCATGGAAGTTACCATTGGCTATTAAGCCGTTTCTCTGTTATGCCATAACTTGCTATTATGCCTATATCTTAAACTGTCAACAATAGGCCTAACTGAGACCCATGCGAGCTACCTTGTAACGTGATGAAAGTGAGGATTTATGTTGCACCCTGTAGCCTCACGTTATGTATTGCCAGCCTTCAGCATATATCATTAATTGATTTTACTTCAGTCACAGATGCTGACACCCTCGCCTTAATAAAGGCAAAGATCAACCTGGATGACCTCTACAGTAGGAGTTTCCCACACACTGATTTATTTGTGGCTGCCTGCAACATTATCAACGCTGATCGCCACAGATTGATTTTCGATTGATTTTGCTACTATTTAAAATGGGTAAAATCGTATTTGATCACAGAGCGCCGCTCAGCGCATGCATCTCCTCTCGGCCAGTGGCGCTCGCTCTTTCGCCACAGTTACGTTGTCATTCTGTGGGAAACACTGTATTTCCGTACAATTGGGATTCATGGGTGGGCAGCAGAGTGAGCGTGAGCAAGCATTCTCAACGTGACAACCCTGTCCATTATTTAGTGACTGGTACCTCATCTGCCTTTTTGCTATCTTGGTAATGAAGTAATATTTTCCACTGTGTTAAGTCCATCTTTAAGATGGCCTGCATTACAACAACACGGGGCGCAGTGTCAAAGATGCGCTTTTTGTAGTCCATCTTCAGAACATTGTAGTTTCGTCATGGCAGTAACATCCGCCGTCGCATAGTTACGTCGCTTAGAAAAGCGCACGCGGATTCTCTGAGCCCCGCGGTCCTCTTTTCCTAAGTCCTTATGGATTCTCCTTCACATCTTTCCTTGACCTCATGACGTTTTCCATCGAGGTCAAGGAAAGGAGGTTCTGGTGACTCTTAGGATGGAGCCCTCGCTTTAGTTCGTCCTGTTGACCTCAGCGCCCAGATGTCCCACTGATGATGTGCGTCCTGTAGCCTACTACATGTGACAGAAATGAGCTACAACTAATCAAACACCAGGAGTATTGATTATCTATGCACCCATTTGGCACAATACTTTGTTTTTGGAATGGATTTTATATTAATTCCTGAAGAACTGAACAATTTGTTTACACAGCATCTGTTCCAAGCATACCATTGTCATTTGAAGTAGATTATACTGAAGCAAACAGGGCCCATGTTGCTTTGGTCACTGTGAACACTGATGTGGAAACATTGGATAGATTTTAAAGCAGCCCACTGGCAGCTTTCCACCCATGGCTTTGGAAAGAAATACACTGTCACCTCCCCTTGAGTTAAAGCTGACAACGTACACTGCACCAATCATTTCTGCAGCGAAACGCATCTCATTTACACAGGATTTGGACTTACCCATGAGAGGGATTTTTGTTTTTGAAGATGTGACAGAAGCTGTGTGCTGTGGTCGCTATGAGGGGACTAAGGTCAGTCCTTTTCTTCATGCCCCTGGCTCTGCTGGTCCTGCAAAGTCGAAGCTTTGAACTACAGGATACAATTCATGCACTGATAGAGGAGAATATCCACCTTCATGACCAGCTGGAGAACCTCACCCAAGCCCTCAGGGAACTCAAACGGATGCTCTGGCATCACTCAAATGGTACTCTAAATCCTCTACCATTTAAATATACAGAACAAATACAGATAGTAACCAAAGACTAAAAAAAAAGTAGGCTACCTGCGCTTGTTATTTAATTGAAAAATAGTTACAGTGGAAAGTTATTAAGAGGTGTAATCTTTTTCTACTTCTGCAATACATTTTTGGGTATTTATTCTTTAAAAGGTTCAATCCACACTTGTAATGGGAAAAAATTATTTCAGATTTTTGAAAAGAGTCACACTAGTCTTTTAGCACAGCTTTATATATATTTATTTATATGCTACTCTGCATTTCACTACACATAATACTTGAATGAAACCTTTGAATTTAATTGATGAACAACAATACATTTTTTTGTATTAGTTTCTGGTTCCACAGAATTTAATCTCAAGATACAGGATGTACAATACATGCCCTCTACTCCATTGTGGGACTACTATTGAAATTTATATTAGTTTTATGAAATGTTGCCCCAAGGTCAACACAGCAGTCTGCTCTCTCCTTCTCATTTCCTGTTTGTGTCTGTTTTCTCTTAATCCTTTCCTCGCTGTCTTTATTCATTCATTGTTCTCACGCAGCTTCCTCTCTTTTGTTGTTTGACCTCACCCAGAAGACTGAAATAATTATTCATGATTATGGTCAATTATTTCCTATGCATTAGTGTTATTGGCAGATATTGCAATACACTTGCATATCCCCATCTTGACACAGCTGATCTGTGTGTTTAATACAGACCCAGGTCATCATGAGCACCACGAACATCACGATGAGGACGTCCAGCATCTGTGGGACGAATGGTCAGAACACGGTTCGTATCATGACTAAAGCATTTCAGAGAATTCAGAGGTCAGGTAGCAGATGTGAAAAGCCTCCAGGAGATTCACTGCAGTGAGCAAGTGCAAGTTGTGGCAGAGCCCATACCATTAGTTGGCATTGATTTCACGGCCATGTAGGCAGCAGTTAGACTTCTGGGTCATGTAAGCACCAGAAGTGTTTTGTTAATCAACTCTGCCATACATCTGCCTTCTAGCAGCATGATATTTGTCGCACACACAAGTAATAGGTTAATGGTAAATACTCCTGCATGAGATGATGTGACAGTTTTTTTCCCTTTCTGGCAGGCATCAGTGCAGAAACCCATCTCCTGTTGGAACATGCATTTTGTGGCTCAGCTGCTCCCCTCCATGAAGAAACAACCCTCCTGCTGCTGGCATTAGTCTGTCTCACCCTGCTGCTGATGAGCTATTTGTAGGCTACGTTAGCCTGGTGTCCACTGAAAACGTGACTACACAGAACATTAGCTGTTAGTCCATGTCGCTCAGTGTTTCATACAAAGTAAAGTTAACATCCTGTGGCCAGTGGGGATAAGTGCAAACAATACTTTGTCATTTAAAAATAAAATGAATAGTGAGTTTTGGTTGCAGAGATTAGCTCCAGTCCTGGCTATTCCTGTTCAGAGTGATTATTGAGTGGACAGGATTGGATGAGTTGACCTATCTTCAGTCAGTGTGCTGGATAATCACCTCTGGGGAACTTACTGAACTGGAAAGAAGCCTGCTGATGCTGGTGTATCATCACAGAGGAAGCTGATTTATGGCAGGTTTAACCTGGTGACTCATCTTATTACTTTTTATTAATACCAATTTGTTTTTTCAGTTTCATTTGTCAGTTTCTTGTTTAGGAGTTATACCAGAAACCACATGATTACACTGAATACTCAACTTTTGGCTTCTCAGTGTACCAAAAATGTGATTTCAACTACTACGTGAACTCCAAATGTCAAGATGTTACCAAATAATAAATAATCCTACTTTTACTATAATTCCCCAAGTGATTAAGACTACTTATTTCATGAGTATAGACCTTTTTTTCCCAGCAGACATTATGACATTATGTCATGGCAGGAAAAGCACAGGTGAAACTAATAACATTAATGATGGATTTGTTCCAGTATTTAATAACATTAATTACACCCATGTCTGATCAAAAAGTCAGCTCTTAAAAAGGTCCAAAATATATAAATAGCCCATGTATACACACTAGTATCAGCATCTGAGCTGATCTTTGAAAACAATAAATGCCTACTAATGGGATGAACCAATGTGTAAAACCTTTGATTACTAAAATGTTGTTCAACTTTGACCAACTGAATGAAAAATGATTATTAAAGTAGCATTTGTTTACTTTTTTTGGCCGCTGAGGGACAGCAGAAGCTGTAAACACAACGCTGACAATTATCACCTTATAATGTTGTTATGGTAAATGTGTTGGCCAAACGTTGTATTTACACATCCAGCACCTTCAGTGTTGTACAGTTGTGATTCTGTCCACCCAACAAATACCAATAATCAATCCTTTCTTAGCTCTGCTTTGGTCTCCAGCAATTCCTGAGGGAAACACCTGTCTCTTTAGCAGATAAATGTTTTACATTGTGACTTGACATTGCAGAAAAAGCACAGGTGGAACAAATAACATTAGTGATGGCTTTGTTAATAACATCACACCCATGTTTGACAAGTCAAAATGTCTGCTTTGAAAAGGGTAAATATATATATATATATATATATATATATATACACACACACACACACACACATACATACACATACACACACACACACACACACACGTATTCATCTGAACTGATCTGTGAATACAATAATGTTCACCAGCCTTTTCTGCCGTTTGGTGCTGAACAGGGAGTATAAAATGAATTTATCAGAGCTTTTTTCCAAAAAAACACTCAGTTGGGAACAAGGTTGATGAGTGTGAAGAAGGATTTTGGGTTGGAGAACCAAAACAATGAGCTTAAAAAGCCTAAATTCTCTGTGGTGCTGGAGGGAACTGCAGAGCAGAGTAACAATTGTCTGTGGGTTTGTTACTCCAAGTGACTCTTTTCATTTCACTCTTAGTCAATCAATCCACCTTTAGTATAAACACATTGAGTAGGGCAACATTCCTGAGCTCTTTTTTGTTTTAGACTCTTCATCCCTACCTTGAACAAATATGACAAATTAAAATACAGCAGCAATGAGTCCAAACGTTTGTTTATTGTTCCCACGATTTCAAATGGTACAGCACATATAAAAGTTATAAAATTAACTAAAAGTCAGTTTGGGCTGGAGGCTTCGTATTCTACAGATGAAACACACTTAATACAATGAAGATGCACATGAAACAAAACAGGAAAATGTGTTTTAACACAAAGAATAAATAGTTGACAGTCATAGCTCAAACAAAACATTTAACCTACCCCTACATTAGTCTCACTGTGTATAACAACAGGTCCTCGATATTCATAATGGCTAGAATGTACTCTGATTAAACATAACTCTTGTTTACCATGTCATGACAAAACTCACTGGGTCGCGATGTTTTGTGTGCATTTACTATTGGCTTCAATGCTGGTTGTATGTTACTGTGTGAGTAGCAACATGGTTATCCTGGCTCAGTTCGTCATCACTACGGGGTCCCACGTACAGAAAAATGATCTATAGTCCATGCAGACTGTGTATGAATGTTTCCCAAACATATAATGCATGTTAGATATTATGGCTCTAGTCTATATCAAGGTCTGAGTCCTCATCACTGACAGTGTTCTGTATGATGGCTCCATTGCGAACGGTCTTCGGCACGATGGGGGGCTTGTCAGGTAGCAGGCCGTACTCCTGCAGCAGGGCCTCCAGGTCTACAGCAAAGAAGTCTTCCCCGAGCTGGTCTGTGACCCGCACGAAGTTGCCGATCAGGTCCCCTCCTTTGTAAACGAGCAGAGCTGGCAGAGCACTGTCTCTGAACAGTGCGCTGGTGCTGATGGCCGAGCTGCGTACGCTGCAGAACTTGATCAGCGGGTATTCCTGAGCGAGACACAGCAGGCTGCCACTCATGGCCTCACAGCCCGGGACATCCGGCTCGTAGATGTGGATCATGACCAACGTGCTTTTGTCCTCCTTGTCCAAAGCCTCCAGGAAGTCCTCTCCGGTATTAAGCTCATAGACCTGCGCAAAGCGTTTGCCGCGGCAGAGCTGGCGCCGCATCTCTTCAATACGCTGCATTCGGTAATGCTGGAGGAAGTCTTCATCATCCTCTTCTTCCTGGAGCATACTGTACTCCTGCATGGTCATCTGTGGGGTAGACAAAGAGGAAAACATATCCAGTTAGTTAAAGGAACAGTTGGAGATTTTGGGATATATGCCTTCTTGCCAAAAGTTAGATCAGAGGATTGATGCCCCTCTCATGTTTCTAGGGTAAATATACAACCTAGTTAGCTTAGCTTAGCACAGAGACTGGAAATGGGGGGAAACAGCTAGCCTGGTTCTGTCCAATGTTAACAAAATCCACTTTCCAAGAGATCTAAAGCTCACTAATTAACACAATATATCTTGTTTGTGTAACCCATACAAAATTCTAGGTGAAAAAAGGTCAACTCGCTGAATTACAGATGTTATGTGCTGAACATTTTCCTGGCCAGGAGCAGTTGCCAGTCAAGCAACGGAGACTCCAGGAATGTGCTGGTCACAAGAAATAGTCCAATACATACACTCATAAATATAGCAAATTGTCATTTTACACGAAAATTCACAATGTCAAAATTGTCCTTTTAAAAGAGTGGCTGCTTATTTAGAGATGCTCGGATTAATGAACACTTTTTTTTCCTGGATTGTAAGATTGCTGATCTCTAAATTGGCCAATTATAACTATGACAGGGATGATCTTGCTTCTCAGGACATGGGATGTGTGTATATGTCAAATTGTTGAAAGGCATTAATGCGCAGTGAATAGTGTGTAACTAAATTCACTAATCCATAATTAGTGTCCAAAAATAGAGGATGACAGCGCAGGGACTGTGTTAATCAGGTTGTATTTAGATTTCTCCCACAGCAACTGTTCCCTTAAGCCTAGTTCACACTACACAATTTTTAGCCCGATTTGCCAGTCGGGGAGCTCAGCGACCGTCTGTGATTCTCTCTGTAGCTCAGACGATCCCTGCTACCTGTGTGTTTTTGTCTTTATAATCACCATCTTTATAATAACAAACAACAGCTGTTTCGTGTGTATGTTCGCGTCATTTCCCGTTTCACATGTTTTTTGTTTTTTTTTTTAAACGTGGTTTGGGGACCAGCGTCGGGTGACACCGCCACTTTCAGCTCGCGTAGTGTGTGACCCCCTGTCACCGATCAGTCACATAGTGTGAACAGCATGGCCATTGGCCAGTGCCGAAAGTCTGTAGCAACTGTGGCAACCATGCACGGCCAGAATGCGTAAGGAACAGGAAGTGTAAGCCACAACTATTTCTTTCCCCATGTATGCATTTTGTCCCAATCCTACTTACTTTGCCTTTGATTTTGTCCTGCAACTCTTTTTGTTTGTCTTTGTCTTTTTCCATGTCGAGCTCAGAGCGGCAGCTCATCGAAGCTTCTTGATCAGTCTTTCCATCTCTTTCTTCTGCTCTTGTTTCTGCTCCACCTCCAGCTGCTTGTACTTCCTCCAGTCATTGATGACACCCTTTGGTCCTAAGAAAGAGTAGCCAATTTTATTGGTCATCAGGGTGACAACTGTAAATATCTGATTAAATATAAATGACAAAGTGATGATCACATGTTACTCAAGAATTTTATACTAACCAAAGATTTTAACCATTACCAGTGTGTTCAAGAACTAGAGAGCTTGTCAAGAATTATGTGTAGCATGGCCACTTAATTCATACACAAAATGAAGCACAGTGCTTTATTGGGACTTTTTGGTATGTGTGTGTGCTTGTATAAGCACCTGTGTTGACAGCACTCCCATCGGGGCTGTAGTCTATTTCAGGCTCAGTGACGCTTGCGTCCCGGATGGTCTTCTTCTCCCCATCTTCGTCTTCGTTGTCGCTGCCTTCGTCCTCGCTGCTGCTGTAGTAGTACTGCAACTTCTCTCCCAGGATCTTGTCATCCAGAGTCGTCATGATTACGGCTCACCTGAGAGACACCATGGTTATTAATGTGTTAATGATAGGGCACAGATGTTACTCACAACTTTGTCCAGACTCAACGCTAAGCCTAATGCTAAGCTTAATTCTTTCATAAAAGATGATATCTTTGTGTTTCTGTTTATTAACATGACTGAGAGCTCATCCTTTTGTACTTTAGTACCACATGCAGAGGAGAGTCTATGTATTAAGCAACATCAAATTCAGACTAAGCACACAATCCTCCAATTTGACTAATAATTTGCATGAGCATTGTAGAGGACAGTGAGACAATTCTGGCATTTGGTTCATCTTTAAATCCTCATAGATAAAAACAGTTTAGTCTCATAGGAGTCTATCTGAGCACATTAGTCAGTGGAGCATAATAATCCTGACTGAAAGTCATCCAAGCTGTCATAGGTCGGATGGAAAGGGCTTTTCAAAAATAGGACATCCACACTATTCATAGCTTATACAAAGTGTGTCAATTGACAAAACATGGGCTGAGAAGCCTATAATGATGCACTGAGCAGTATGTAAGCCAACTCATATGGACAGATGGAGATACAAGGAGGCAGACACCCTCCATAAATCCCTCTCACTTTTGACAGTGGTCAGGCAGCAAAATGGAAGCTAAAAGCATGCCTAACTGTGGCGTAATGTTACAGCTCTTTTGTTTGATTGGATCTGCCATTTGGCGACAATAACGTTACAAAACATATTGCTGCCGTTGAATATATCACAGTTAATGTCTCAAATACATCTAAACAGTAAGGAGCGAAGGCTTACAGCCAATACCTAAGATGTCTGAGAAACACATCAGCCGAGGTGACAGCTACGATAGCCAACCCAGCT
>NW_024041151.1:11334237-11364237 GCF_014851395.1 Micropterus salmoides
TTTGTGTATTAGTGTTTATGTATTCTTGTCACTTTATTGTGTAAACACAATGTAAACACACCTACTGTCTCTGCACTGGAGGGAACTAATGTGAAAACACATTTCTTTCCACTTTAGTTACACTAGAATTAAAATGACCTTGCAACTGCCACCTATACACTCAGGTCAGCACACTAGCAGCATCATTCTCTCTCATGCTCCCACTTCTAAAACCTATATTATGGTTTGCATCATCCTTAAAACACGCCTAATTTACCCACAGGTGCGACCTGAGGTAGGATGCAGCCTATAGCCGATAAAGCTGAGATGTGAGCAGAGGACAGAAGAGGAGCAGCTGAAAGAAATTTGTTAGGTTCCCCAGCTTCCTGCCTGGCACAGTTTGTGGGCTCAGTGTGCAGATAATTAAGGTTGAGGGTGGACTGCTCCCTACAGCGCCAATGTGCCTTCATGACACGGAGCTGTGGACCAGGGCTATTCATTTTCACATAGAGGGAACACAGCAGACGCAAGGCAAGAGCCACTGGGGAGCTCTATAGGGAGCTGAGCTGTATGGTGGCACAAATAAGGAGACTGTGAAGATGGTGGAATGGAGTACTTTATTTACTCTATTCATTTCAGGGTGGAAAAGCGGCACAGACAAATTCCATTGCTTACTTTTCCTATTGACTAGCACCTCATTTTACGCAGCTTTGGAGGTTTGTTTCAGGCTGTGAAGCAGTCCCAGCTACCACAAAAAGGTTTAGTTGAGGTGGCTGTTTTTCCTACCTGCTGTAAATATTGCGGAGGGAAGAAATCCTCTCCACTGCTCTTTGCACCCACTCACTTTTTAACTGTTTACTCTGTCCGTACCCGTTGCCTGCACTGTGCTCCCGTCTGGAGTTTGATGTTTCATTTGCTTTTTTGTGCATTAGAATACTAGTGGGCATCCAGAGTGAAGTGGTTGAGTGACTGAGGGAGTGGGAGTTATGAAGCCAGATGGATATGAATGCGAGAGTCCTCATTGTTCTTGCCTGAAAACTCCAGGCCCTGCTGCTGCTGCTGAGCTCAGTTCTTCTTGCTTCCTCTGCAGCACTCCTCGTATCCTCAACCGAGGGAGTCCTCTTTATTTCCAGCATCTGTGCTTTGATGAGAAACACCATCTAACTAGGCCACTGCATAATAAGCAAGAATAGCAGCAAAGTAAAATGAATAAAAAAAGAAAGGGGGAATCAGTTCATGGGGGGAAAGCTTACCCAACATGTAACTGCTGACAAAAGTAATTCAGCAAGCAAATATTGTCCTTATTCCTTTATTGCAGATGCATTCATTTATTATTGCTTACCTTTACCTATAGCTTCTGCAGAGGTGCATCAGAGTTCAAATCTCATTTCGGCAGTGAAGCCCCTGAGCTGTGCTGTCATGTGACAATGCACCTTGCTGACTTTAGTTTGGTGTGTGTGTCAACTGCAGTCCCACGATCCCTCCTGGTGCTGCAACATTTCTGTGATACTCAGCATTTTAGCGCTTGATTCACTTTGTCAACAGCTTCGTTATTGTCTACTGGCAGGTGTGGGAGTCTTCACTGCTTCTCTTTAATGCTTTTCACACTAGTTCTTCCTTGTATCTGGTGCTGTGCATTCTGTCTTTATTCATGCAATGTTTAATGTGGCTATAATTGTTGTTTTTTTGTTATAAAAATGTGACAATGTGCTCATAGTGATGAGCCTACAGAGAACTATCACATGAAGCAGCAGGCAGCTGTTTTCAGTGAAAAAGCTTTAAAAACCCACTGTACACTACCTGCTCATCAAACAGCAGACAGGCACAGTTAGTAAATAGATGGCAAACATCTGGCTGGCTAAAGAGCCAGATATTTCTCTAAAGAGTTGGTACAGACCAAGAACAGAGAGTGAATATTGGGCTTACATTCTTCAGGTGGTCAGGAACATTACTCCAAATGAATGATAATGTTGCCCCATAACTGCTGGATGTGTAAATTATCAACTGTTTACTAAGAAGTTCGTCATAACAATTTCAAAGGTGATGATATTTCAATGTTGTGTTCACAACAAAAATCTGTTATTGCAGGTTTAAACACACATAACATATAACATATAACCAACACTTTCCTGCGTTGTTTCTCTTTCTAGTGTAGAGCATGACTTTCGTCTGCAGGAAGGGCAGGTGGTACGCACATGGAAGGTGGGCGACCCTCCTGAGGGCTCACCACAGCCCGCCACTCCCCAGCCCACCACACCCAACCAACAAGACTCCCCTCAACTGGTGCGACCCCCTGCCACCACCAAGAAGAACAGGAAGAAATGTTTCTGGTTCCTCTGAGGGCTAGAGGATAGAGCGAAAGACATTTTGATACTTTAGTGCACTGCATACCCTTCTTTGAAAAACAACAGAAGATAAACTGTGGAGATTTGATTCAAAAACAAGTGTGGAATGAACTGGAGAATTAAAATGCAAACATAAAACTGTGGGAGGACAAAGAGTTACAGAGGTTATAATTTTAGCTGTTGTTTTTGGAGTTGATGAGAATGGTTTGACTGGGGCACACATGTTGTTACTGCTCTTAAAATGCCTCTTCAGCACTTACAGGTTTGATACCGGTGCAGGGAAGTAAAAGTGCTGAAGTCAAATAAAAGCAAAAGTTCAGTCCACAAGATGACTCACAGTTAGGAAGCAATTAGGAGATATAAAGAGAATATATAGCGGGTGGAAAGGGGCAAGGGGCACAGTACAAGAGGCAATACAGCAGAGTGGATGGAGAATATTTATAAAAGATGAAAAGAAAAGAGTTTATAGGCAAAGAGAGAAAAAGATTGAGTGGAAGGATTCATCTTCATTAATGGACTAATGAGGGTCAGAACACCAGCTTTTATAACCAGAGACATTTAAAAATAATTATTATGACCTGTATTTAAAACTTTTAATATACTGTAATTGATGACAAACTATTACATATGTCTACATGCACATACAGCACACAAGCACATGCATAAACAAATGAACACCACATATTTACATAAAAAGCATATAAATTCAATGAGTGAGTTGAGTTCTGTACATATCAGAGCTACTCTGCTTGGATGCTATATTTCAGATATGGATGACTGCTCTATAAAAGTATTTTACCACAGCTGGTTGTGTTTGTTTTCATTATGGGTTCAACAGTTTTAGCTATTTAGCTAGTTTTAGCTATTAGTGGAAGAGGTATAGAGTTGATATTTTTATAATCTGTAGCAAATGCCAGTGCGAAAACAATCTGAAAACAATGTGGCTATGTGAAGGGGATGATGAACCTACAGTGAATTATCACCTGAATCTGCAGCTCTAAAAAGCTCTAAAAATCCACTGTACACAGCCTACTTGGCACCAAGCTGCAAACAGACAAACTTTAGTTCAGCATTTACAAGCTAAAGATCCAGATATTTAAGAGTTGTTGGTGACCAAATACAGAACAAAAAGCAGAGTGAATAATGGACTTACATTCTTCAAGTGGCCACAAACAGGACTCCAAATTAAGGCTAATCAGTTGGTTGTGTAAACACAACGTTTTGCTAACAGGTTTGCCATTACTTAAATAGTGATGTCAGTATTGTATTTACAGCTAAACACTAAAAGTACCAATACAGTACACTCTATTACAAGTAAAGTCCTGCATTGAAAATCCTACATAGGTACAAGTACAGAGGTATAATCAGCAAAATGTACTTAAAATATCAAAAGTAAAAGTACTCGTTCTGCAGAAAAATGGCCCGTGTTAGTGATATAATCTTTTACAGTACATTATTTGACAGTTCAAACTGATGCATCAGCATTTTACTGCTGTAGGTGGTTGAAGTGGAGATGTTCCCAACTTAGGGTTTGCTAGCACTCCGAAGGGTCACAAGAAAAATCGGAGGGGTCATAAGATGATGGAAGTACAAAAGAATGAAAAGAGAAAAAGTTCTGCTACACCAATTTGTATTCAAATTTGGACTTTCTTGTCACATAGTGGACATTCATAACCTCTGTGGGCCTTGGACAGTTTAAATGATCATTTAACTAAAACCATGAGAGAAGTATTGAGGGAATCTCTCGTTGGTGAAACTGCTCTGCTCTGAAATGTGACAAGAGGTTGCAAGTAGAAATAACTATTCTGTAATTGGTCATAAGTCAAAAACTTGGGGACCACTAGTACAATCTATACCAATGAATTGGATTTTAAAAGGTCATCATGTGTTGTAATATATGTAATATCTTAATATGAAAGTAACTATTAACGACCGAGGTGTAGTGGAACAAAAAGAACAATAATTTAGTAGGAGGAGCATTAAGAAGTACAAGTGTAAGTACTTCAAAAACAAATGTACTTAGTGGGGGATGGGCGGGGTTGTCGCTGACTCTGGGGTGCTGCCGGTGCTAGAGGGGCTCTTGCTATAAGCCCTGGGCTGGAGGGACCTGGCGTCCTCCTGCTTAGGGGGGTGGGGGACGGGACTGAATAAATGATGGGGCCAGTCAGGAATCTGGTCTTCTAGCCTCACTATGACCTCCTTCACCTTTCCCCCTTTGGTCATGTCTCACAACATACACCCTTAGGACCCTGGGGGGCGGGCAGCCTGCAGGGCGTTTGGGGGGTGGGGCTGCTTTATTGCGGCCTCCCTCACTGCCTGCCCCTCAATTTTAATTACACATTAGACACAGAGGGCTTGGGGGGTGGGAGGGGCACGATGGGAGGCTCCACTACCTGACAGTTGTGGGGTGCCTGTGTCACAACTACCCTCCAATTTTAGTTGCACCTTAGTTACCAAACACCTTATCTTTACTCCACCATACAACACTTCACAATCCATGACATGCATCCAACACAAAACAATACATTTACAGAGGCAGGCAGAGGGGTTGAAGGAGTGGGGGAGATTCTCATTGGCCTCGTGTCCTACCCCTGGAGCCCCGGGCGTCGGGGGTGCTGTGGGGTTGGTGACGGCCTTGCCTGATCTGGGGTGGGCTGGGGGGAGTCGGGGGCTCCCCTGGCGTGGGGGCCCGCCCTTGACCTAGGGTTCTGCGGACTCGGGCTTGTGGCCTTTGCTCATTTCTGGGCGGGTGGTATGTCCCTGGGCCTGGGGGCCCGTTGTCTCCTCTCCTCGCCTGGGCCCTCTTCGGCAGAGGTGAGGCTCCCGCTGCTTCCCCCTGCCAGCTCTCTCACGGAGGGGGCATTCGGGAGTCTCTGGGGCGCATGACCGGTGTTGGCGGGGTAGGTGCTCCTCCTTGGGGGTGCTTGACTGGGGGGGGCTGGGCCCCTGTCCGGGGATGAGATCGGCCTCGGGGGCTGCTGTCACTGCCTGCACTGTAGGGAGGGATGCCTCTGGCTGGGCTGGGGGACTGTTGGCCTGGTTCTCCCGCGTTATCGCTCCCTGGCGGCAGGGAGCTTCCCGGCACGGCTTTCTGCTGTTCTTCCTTGGGGCGGGGTACAGCTTCCCCCTGGACATGCGGTCTGGGTGTCCTGGCTTCTGGGGGTGGGGGTCTCTGTGCGGGTTGATCCAATTGCGGTTTGGTGGGCTGTGGTGGGATTGTGGGGCGATTGTCGATGCATCTTGATGCATTATACTTTTTCCCTGGGCAGGGTCTCTGGATGGCTGCTGGGCGTTTAGTTTGTGCATTGGAGTCTGGGGGGGGCATCTCCTCGTTGGCTTGGAGGGACTTGTTTGCGTCCCTGTTTTGCTTCGTTGGCCTCGGATCCGTGCTTGCCCATTTCTCTGTCGGCCAGTTGTTGGACCCCTCTGGATACTGAGGTATATAGTTAGTTTTCGGGATGTGCAGTGTGGGTGCGGGGCAGGGCTGTGCTCCGGTTTGTTCTGGGTTTGTGCCTGGAGTTCTCGGCCCTTGACGGGTGGGTGGGTTGTTGGTGGCATGCAGCTGAGCTAGTTGATTTTGCCTTGTTGCTGGTTTGGCTGGTGTTGCATGGCGGCCGGGGGGCGCGCGGTGCATGGGGGATGTCGGCTGGCGCCGGCGGCCTTAGTTTTTTCCGGCGGTTGGGGGGGACGGTGGACTTTTATTGGCGGGTGAACGGTGACCTGTGCAGCGCGTTTTTCGGTGTCGTGTTGTTCCGTTTGCTCTCTCTCGTTTGCCCGACCTCGCATGCGGGATTCGCGGGGGGCTGCTGGGCATGGGTTTCGCCGTGCTCGTGCAGTGTGCGCGTTGGGCTCGTCACTTGTGCATTGGTGTTGATGATTGCATGGCATTTGGGCATTTCGGTTGTTTACTGCGCGGCGGTGGGGTGCTGGATGGGGGGGAGCACTGGTCTATGTTGTGTGCGCGCCGCCGTCGGTCCGGGCGCTGCTCTTCCGCGGGTTACGCTTTTTGCGTTCCGTCGGCATTACGTTGTCAACTGGCATTTGGGTCGGGGTCTTCTGCGTTTGCATCGCAGTGCATCTGGGAGTCTTTTTTTTTGTTTGTTTGTTTTTTTTTATTTGATTTATTCTTTTTCTTTCTCCCACCCCTATTGGCTACTGCGGTTCTTGCCTGCCTGTTACAGTCGTGGCGTCCCACTCTCACTAACAACTACATTCTTTAACAGGCTTATGCGCACACACATGTACACACACACACATTCACCCACACGCACACAGACACACACAGACACAAACAAACTTAGGTTGTCCCTGGTAGAATTATTCCTGATGCCTTTCTTTCAGTTACTTATTTAAATTAATTATTATTCCAGCTCTCGTGGCTGTGTTGTGTTGCTTATTTAGTGTGTGTGACTGTTTCTTGTTTTCATTGTTCTTTTAGTTGTCTTAATATGTCAGCTGTTTATTGCTGCTGTTCGGCTGGTTGTCTTTTACTATTATTATTATTTTTATTGTTTTTTTTCTTTGTGTTTGTTTGTTGTTGTTTTTCTCCTCCCCAAGCCCCCCTCTCTGTTCTATTGCAGGTTTCGTTGCT
Organism: Micropterus salmoides; assembly: GCF_014851395.1. Taxonomy (NCBI): domain Eukaryota; kingdom Metazoa; phylum Chordata; class Actinopteri; order Centrarchiformes; family Centrarchidae; genus Micropterus; species Micropterus salmoides. Next base: position 11,341,153 of record NW_024041151.1, read on the forward strand.
TTCTGCAATTGGTGTTTCCCACAGCTTTTCCCTGTTGTCCCCACCCTCCATCCCCCTTTCCCCCTTCTCTTACAGGTGTTGTCCTTTCTCTGTGCTGTCTGTTTGTGCCCCCCCATCCCCGTGTCTGCCCCCCTGTCCGGCCCGGTGACAAATCAATACATAATTAAATAAATAATAAAACAGACAAAGGAGTATTTTAATACTCTCTTGTTAAAGTAAAATCTGTCTGGCACAATATGGTATCCAGGTCATTATACTCTATACCAGGCTGCTGGGCAGGACAAGTTTAAAAAAAACAAAAACAAACAAAAAAATTTTTTACTTAGTTGCTCTCCTGGATTGGCTATTATTATAAACCATTTTATTGGTCACTTTTAGGACACAAGGATAGGTAAATAATTATGAATCTCTGGCAAAACAGAAAACACATTACACATATCGGAGATGTCATAAACTAATGCAATGAACGGACGCCTCTCTGTCCTCAGATGGTGGCTCACGCAGCCCACTTTCCTGGACACTCCAGGGCAAGTCTCAGGGAATTAAGCCTCAGCTGTTTGATGGCTGTGAGAAGCCCCAAATATTACTACTTAGTAATTCATGACACACATAAGCTGCTTCTATGAGGCTCTGAGGTGGTATGAGATCCTGGCCTAATTTATTCCAAACTTCAGAAAGTGTTAGCTCTCAGTTTGTTTGGCTGCTTGTTTGGATTTGTACAACTACTGCCAGCTTCTACTTTGCCTCAAACAATGTAGTTAGAAACAGACTGTTTATGTTTTTATTGGGAAGAGTTTTTGGAGGGAACACGCATTCGTGTCAGGCAGGAGTCCACAATCCCTTTCTGTACTGGACTTGTAACTGCCATTTGCTGGGCTCTCAAGACATGAGTACACCACAAACATGCATATATACACATGAGCATACACACACACACACACACACACACACACACACACACACACACACACACACACACACAAATGTCAACCTAAGCTTGTTCTATGGCCGACTTAACCTTCTGCACTGAGGTGTAGAAGTTGAAAAGCTTTTGCTGCACGTATGACTGCTTCAAAATAAACAACACATTTAAACACAAAACCTGTCGTACACACACTCACAGTCTCACGACTACACAATTACACTTCTCACACACACACACAATTACACAGCTAACATATTGTTCTCAGACCAACACAATGCATTATCTCCCCCGCAGTTGTTCCTCTCTCCCTCACAACCAAGCACACGCTTCCTCCTAGTAGCTCTGTGTGTGCCGCGCAATGCTGAGAGGAGTGTCGAGATGTCTGTCATTAATCTGCTACAGCACAGCCTGTAATCCTGATGACAGAGCAGAGCGGGCTTACAGAGAGCAGAGAGGATCTGAGCCCAGCCTGGAGTGGGGAACAAAGGAGTCGGAGAAGACTGGCTTTGAATCCATAAAGAGAAAGGAAGTGTGTGTGTGTGTGTGTGTGTGTGTGTGTAGGGATTCTGGGGAGAGGTAGGTAACTATTTTGTCAGCAATGCTGCAGTGCTATTCAAGAACGCTGGCACATACAAAAGGGAGAAAAGCTTTACATGGAAAGCAACCCGGACCGCTGGTGTATCACACTGACACATCAGGTAAATGTGCTCTGGTCCAGACTGGTCATTATGGAGCTCCAGTGAAAATACATAGGCCTGCAGAGAAAGAGAGAGAACAAGACAATTTTTGAGGCCTCTTCAAAGAAACATCAAGGGTCAAAGTTGGCTCACGCAACCCAGTGCAACATCAGTCGAGGCTCGGCTGGAAAATGAAATAACCATGTCTCGAGGCATCAACAAGCATGCATAATGGGCATGTGAAAACAACTACAACTGCCTCTGCATGCTGAGAGGAAGCTGCAAAGCTAATACTGCATGAGTCATTGAGCTTAGGCTGCTATTGAGATATTATGTTTCACTTTACCACATTACAACTAAAGAGGTCATTTCACAGTCAGTCAGACCAAGAAGTCAGAGGTGCCGGAGACACAACCTGTCAGCGAATCCAGCAGCGAAATAATATTATTTGAAGGCTAATGCAATAAATGATGCAACATAAACTGTGTCTTTTCTCAATGACTTAATAATGATGCTGATAAACAAGCCCGAACGTTGCAATGATACTTGAAAGAATTTTCTTGTCTTTGAACTGAGATAGGAGCCTCATTAGTGACCAAATAAAAGAAAAATATGGATTGAATGTGGACCAAGGGATCCAAATTAAAAATACACCCACACGCGTGCACACACACAAAGACACAATGCCTGGGCGCATCCTCTGGCTTGGCTCTGTAGATTTCAGAGGAATCACACACATACAAAATCCCAGTCATATCTGCATGTGTAGCACTGCAGCACTGTGAGAGTGTGTGTGTCACAGGGACATGATAAATAATGAATTAAAAAGTACCCATTTCCAGACGACCTGCCAAGTTTCTGAGTCAACTGCGATAGCTGCAGATTGGTTTAATAAAATATGAGCTAAATTCTCCCCTGCCACTGCTGTCACTGATGCAAAAATGGGCAATGAAATGTAAATACATCACGGCTGGGCTGAGGACACAGAAACACTGTAGACCTGCGACACCAGGGTGCTCCATATAAGGCAGGAAACACGATCAGATATACATGGCACGCATGATAAGCAATAAAACTTCATTCTAGAGGAGTTCTCTGGCAGGCTGGAAAGGAAAACATTCCAGTGTGCAGAATTTGTCAGTAAACTGCATAAGTTTTGATTAGTTTTGGACATTTTGCCTTCGCAGAAAACTTCAAAGTAGACACACACGGCAAAGATTTTAAGAAAGAGTGGGATGATACTTGACAAGGGCCCAGACTGAACCAGAGATGTTGGAGGAGGTTCAGAAAAATCAGAACTTCCCAGATGTACATAGTTGGAGCTACAGAGGAACAAAGTTTTGACTGTGTGCTCATTCCTTCACTTGTAATGATGATGTTATATGTCTTTGTTATGATATGTGAGCAGCATCATGGTCTGTTACGAATTTATCATTTTTTCTTCCCTCTTTTGAAAACTGAGCAGTCGTTAAATTAATGTATCCATTATTCTATTGCATTCTATTGCAAGATATCCAGTGTTCTTCATGTTATAAGTAAATTTAAAAGAAAGAACCCGGTCTACACTATACGCTGTTGAGATTTGAAAGGTACGGTAGCCCTAAGCGGCCATTTTTTATTTTCTCGTGATCTCGAGATAACAAACCATAGCTAAATACAGCGGTCGGCTGGTGCGTTTCTTTAGGATAATTTAAACAAACTTTCTAGTGTGAGTGGATAGCTCAGTTGGTAGAGTGGGACTTGTACTCCAGGGATTATGAGTTTTTTTTTTCTGTCTTTTGTGTGTTTTTTTAGTATCCTCTTCAAAAAAGTTGTTATGAAGAGTATCCAGAGAGAATCCAATCACACATTTCCCGACGGCTATTTCAAGGTTCCAAAATAGCCATCAGGAAATGTGTAAATTATCCCGTTCACGGGACAACAACAGTTGTTATCCTGACATCATGAGATAATTATCCCGTTATCACAGGAAGGGTTAAAAAAAGTTTGAATTGATGGCTGCTTAGGGCTTCCGTAGAAAGATGTGCAGAAATATTGACTTCTTCACTGTTGTCAATTCCTCACTTAAAGGAACAGGGCGGATCATATTATGTTTATAGACGATTACGCCAATGACGTACACTAGTTACATAAGTTACGCAGAAATAGCGGAGCTGTCTCGAGACATCAGAGTTTCGTTCCATTACGGCGGTTGCCTGGAAACATTCAGAGACAATGTAATTCACACTCTATATTTACACAGCGGATGTTATAGTGGATTAACCTCTGCTTAAGTCATCTGTAGTTGGTAGAGGTGTGCTGAATGTTGTGTGTTTACCTGTTGTTCCTGCTCCATGTGTTTGCATGGCTAGCTAGCTAGATTTTAGTACACGAAGCTTCTACAGATTATTTCAGCGATTCATCGATGCATCGTTTAAGAAGTACTTTGGCTTGGTGGCGCCCACCCCCCTCCCGGTAACGGTATCAACTGTGTACGTTGATAGACATTTATTAGTCCTTTCGGAAATTAATTTTGTGTCATACAGCAAACATCAGATAACTGCTTAACCAACACAAACATCACCCAAGTTATATACAAGTCATAATAAGGTGTAGCTCCCTGACACCCAGTTAACTCATGACTGTGACTTTACGTTCGAGGCAGCTGAGGATTGCGGCTTACTTTTGTTAGCCTTCAGCTCAACAATCAATCATGAATTCAGTTAAATGCTAAAGTTACTGTTACCTTGTCTGTGGTCCACTGGCAGAACACTGGGTGCTTTCTGATCAGTTGCCGTCGTGCTGTTACGGTAATGTTAAGTTTCGTTTTACTGTGGACAGACTGTAACATTACAGAGTTGTTGTTTTCTTTAGCTTGAAATAATCCCATACTTTGGACACATTCTTTTTTGTCCCTCACTATATTCTCTCTCTTCCTCCACTTTGCAAACAGGGCCATCATATCACGTCGTGTTCACACAGCGCAAGTAGAACAGTAATAAATAGTTAAATATATGGATTAAACAAATCGTCGATGCAAAGAATTTGCATCAATGTTTTTTAGTAATCGAATGAATTGATTTAATCAATGAATCGTTTCAGTCCTAGTTTTCATACTTCTAGCTGATGTAAGCCACACTGTATGTTGTCACAGAATTGGGAAAATCTTTATTTAATTTGATCAGTATGAAGATAATTGTTCTTATATTTCTGTAAGTGATTAACAGTTTACTTCTCCAAAGCTGTAATAACGATTTATGTGGTGTGATGGTTGTGGAGCATTTCTCTGTATTTTATTGCAGAATCAGTTGCCATTACAACTCATGTACAGCGTGACTGCCTGTAATATGTTAACTCCGTGCAATGATCAGTAAAGAAGTTTGAACCACCACTAGTGACTCTGTGCTCTCTAGCAGGAACCCTGTAGCGGCTAATATCATTCATCATCCAGCTGTTTACAAGGAGTTAATTTCAACATTCACAGAACTATTGAATAAACAGATTAATTAAATTAAATATAGATAAAACAACACAACATGTCTCTTTCAGAGTGGGTTTAAGTCAACACACTGTTGTTTCAGTTAATCACTGACCCAATACACAAGAAGAAGATCTGACAGTTCACAAGCAAAAGAAATTAAACAACACTTAAATGCACAGTAGTTTTGTGAACTTCTTACCATGGTATGTCATGCAGAAAAACTCATGATACTGAACAATGAGAGTTTATAAAGTAAGAAGAAAATTTGAACAGAGAATAAACAAGAGTTCATGCCTATGCTGCCTGCAGGGCAGTCAATGTGCTCAGGAATACGTTTGACAATTATTTTCAAGGGAATGTGTCACTGTTTGAGAGGAGTTCTCTGAACATCAAAGTCAGTCTCTCTGAAGACATGTTAGATAACTTCAAAGTCCTGTGACTGCTTTGCCGAGAGGTGCTTTTCTTTTGTTTTCAGTTTGTTTTCCACTCCATTGTGGAGTAGACGATAAAGTCTGTGAGTGCATATTGCATCATGGACCTGTTCTTTGTAATTTACAATTCAAGGACACATTGGACATTGAACATGATTTTAAACACCAAAATATTCTAACAGGTTGGTATCCAAGCAAGAAGCTTGGAGAACCTATTTTCATGCTGATTTCTTCCTTTTCTTGTTCAGAAATTGCCATAAATTGGTACCTGATGGCAGAACAGACAGCATTATTGTAACAGTTTGAAACTTCGATTTTTTGTGGTTGCTTTGTGCATGTAAGTGTTTCAGAAACATTTTTCCTTTAGGCTCTAAATTTTCTGATCCACAAGAAAGAGCTGTTCCAGGAATTTCGGATTTGATTTTCTGTGAGATTCTGGGTCATATGGAAGTCCTTGGCCACTTGTAGTGGAACAGCATTGTTATTAAGTCTTCTGTAAGAAGTTAGCTCAGAAATGGTCATAACCTGTTCCTGCTTTGGCTAACATTACCTGATAAAAGGTTCTCTAGACTGTCCTTCTTGTGAACAAAGATTGTATTTAAGTGATATTATGTTATGTGCAAGCAATCGAAAAGCAGGGAAACAGCTAGCCTGGCTTTGTCTAAAAGTAAAAAAATCCGTCAAACCGCACATCTAAAGCTAAAAAACTAACACATTATATTTAACCTCAGCAGAGACTTCAGGAAGTCACTAAAGAAAAAGAGCAGCACACAGCCCCTCCCGACTTGTAACTTGTCATTTTTACACTTTTTTGTTTGTTTTGTTTTTGTTCACACCGTTTTATACAGATTAAACAAATGAGATATGCTGATTGGCAGGGGCGTTGCTAGACATAAAGCTCTGCTGGGGCATAGGCCCCCACATCCCTCATGTAAATTTTTGATTTATTTTTGATTGAAGTGTATGAAATGTGTTAGTATGAGCTTCACCAGCTTCTTTTGCTTAGCCCATTAATATTGGTCATGTCAGAAAGGGATTTGACCAGAGCATAAGCACACACCTATTTTATGTATGCATAAAAAAAAGAACAATCCTCAAAGTCTGTTAAGACTGCTGCTGGCTATACATCTCTGGCTGTGCTAGAACTGGATTTGGATCAAGTGTGCTCTTACTGGCTTATGATCCAGCATCTACTCTACTGACAAATGTAAGCATAGCCCCTTTAAATAATAGATATCAATACTTGTTAGATATTAATGTTATCAGCTGCATCAGGCCCCTACAAACTGGCTCCCAGGTTTCCTTTAACATTTTCTAAGCTAAAATACTATTTATACTAGGTAGGGCGGTATGGCCAAAAATGTTATCACGATAAAAAATTTCATACCATACAATATCGATAATTATCAGGATAAATGTCAAATCATGATTTCTATCGAGTTTAAAGGCAGATTTTTGCTCCTTAGTGAAAGCTGAACAAACCAGATAGTTATTTGTGTAAACTATTCTTTATGGTCAGAGCTTGAAAATCACTTACTAAATGGTGGATCACTTCACAAATATGAGGTAGAACATTCATAATTATGTTAAAATCTTTTTTCAACAAATATGCATGAGTGAAATTAAGTTTTCTTTTTTGAGTCCCTTTTTGCTCAATAAAATAAATATCTTAATAGAAAAAGTAAGTGCTAATTCGTTCTTGATTCAAAAGAATGAGATCAAATAATTTAAAATAAATAATTTATTGAACATTTGTTATATTGTTATTGAGGAAAATTACACTGTGATAATTATTGTTAGGCTATTGTTTTATTGTCCAGCCCTAATTTATACTATGACTTGACTGAATAAGTGATGTTTATTATTTACTGAGAGATGTGCATCCATATTGCCCCGTCTGCTCCACAACATTTTAATACTCAATGTAAATCCAATGCTTTCCATCTTGCATTAGAGTCAGAGTTATAACTACACCTTCACTGAGAGACAGATAATCACTTTCTTGTTTGAAAATTATGTGTGCCTATGAGGAGTGCCATCACATCTGTGTGCTGTCTGGACTGGTCCCACGAATGTTGCTGCTGGAATGCAATAAAGTCCAGCTGTGGACGTAGCACCACTCAGCCGGATGTCCGGACTTTTAGAGGAGAGAACACAAGTTCACCTGACTGCTGTTCCCGAAAGTCACTCTCATTGAGTTATTTTCTCTTCTTGTGCCCAGAGGGATTGTCCCTCTTTGTCCTCTCATCAACGTTGTAAACACTCGCTTTCAACATTGACTCGTTTTTTGACAGGTTTCATATCATTAACAACTTGCATTTAATTTTGAAAGTGTAACCAGACGTTGCCTGTATATTATTGCTAACTTGACCGGATGTTGCAAATGTTGCCAATTGTTGCTAACTTGACCACGGAGCCCTACAAGTCCAAAAACGACGCCAAGGGGTCAAACTTACTGGGGCACAGCACATGGATACAGGGGCACGCGCCCCAGTAAAAAGGGTCTGGCGACGCCTATGTTCATTGGTAAACTTCAGAGGTGGGTGGCAGATTTGACCTTCCGACAGGGCCAGGCTAGCTGTTTTTCCTTGTTTTTGGGCCTTATGCTAAGCACAGCTTAACCAGCTACCGTGCAGACATGACATTAGTATCTACCTTCTTGTTGTGGTGGCAGCCCGGCTGACGGTGAGTGTCCTGGTTTTTCTCCTATTTATCAGTTATTCTGCTTTTTCCTTGGTTTTCTGTTCCCTGCCTGCCTCCCTGTATTTTCTCCTCTGTGTGTGCTCTCTCTCCCTGCTCCTGAGCCCAGCCAATGACCCGCACCTCATCAGCCACCTCGTCAGCCTGCCACACCTGCCAGTGGTCAACCTCATCCCTGCCTGTATTTCAACCCCGGTTCTCCACACCACTCTTGCTTGAGCGTTGTTGCTTGTTGGCGCCCCAGTGTTCCCCGGCTCCCTGGCCCCCAGTCTCCTTGGTTCCCCATGCCTGTGTTTCCCTGACATCCACCTCTACCCCTTTTTCCCTCAATAAACCTCCTTCGCTCAGAGTGCTGCGTTTGGGTCCTCTGCCCCCACACCACCCCCGCGTAACACTTCTCGTCTAACTCAGAACAAAAGTATTTCCCAAAATGTTACATTACTATAATACATAGGAATAGGTCATAGTTTTGAGAAATATTTACAGTAATATCTGAAACCAAGTTTTCACAGGAATTAAATATTTGATATCATTACCCATCTGGATTTACATACAGTAAACGTTGAGTTTTTTCAAATTGGACCCGCTGCTGCCTTATCAGAAATAATCGGCTTTTGTGCTGACTTATTTCCCACAGCATCAAATAGCAACCAGAAGCTGATGCCTACACCTCCTAATTAATCGGGGATTCTCCAACATGCAATATATATCACATTAGAACGTCATCTACCAGCCACACACATACTAGGTCTCTAGTGACATTTATGACTAATGCTGTGGCATTAATTGGAATTACTGTCCCTGAAGATCAGCGTCAATGGTATTATATAACTATCTAGATGTTTGGGCCTGGAGCCCATTCAAGCAAAGTACAGTCAAAGTATGTAAGCTATACTATGAACCAATCAATGAAGAGGGAGGACAGCACTTGGTTTGATACAATGCAAGAAAGGCAACATTTCTTCTGAAATAATGCACAAAGATTGAGCTAAAATTAACATATTGGGACATGTTGCATCACATATTCTGGTATTCCTATCAACTACAGCCATTTGCATTTCTGTGTAATATAGTATTGTGGTGTATGAAACATGCAATAATGAGCTACTTTGGCACTGGATGAGAAGTTAAGATTGGCTATTAAAAACATTAAAAGACAGTAGTAAATATGGAAATTATTAGTAGTAAACATTAGTTTTAGTAAATATGGAGTTATGGAAAAAGAGTTTTGAGTTGGAAGTAGAAGCATGAATCTTTTATTAAACATTTTTGTCTAACATACAATTTAAATGATGTGAATTTAAATAAATGAAAATATAAATTCTTTTGTGGTTGCTGTTGTTAAAGAACCTCTACCTTCATTGTGATGAACAGGCACTGGTCTTGTTCTGTGTTAATTAATGTGCTTTAAGGTGCTGGTAGGTGATTTTTTTTCAACTTTGAACAGAGCCAGAGTAGCTGTTTCCCCCCTTTTTCCAGTTCTTGAGCTAAGCTAAGCTAACCATCTGCTGGCTGTAACTTAATATTTAGCATACAGAGGGAGTGGGGAGAGTGATGTCAATCTTCTCAGCTAACTTTCCTCTAGAAAGCAAATAAGTGTATTGGAACTATTCCTTTAAAATACTGTATTGTTAATCAAAGTGAATTGAAGTCAACAACTCACACATATTTGCATTGTTATGGCCCGTCCAATACATATATGCTGCAGGTGATTCCACAATTCACTAACTGCAATTATCACCTATCACCTCTCAAGTTTCTAGACTTTCCCATCTGTGTAGAATTGCAACATTAAAATATAAGAATATCTTGATGTCTTCTTATACACCATGAAGGATTTGTTCTTATTGCTTCAGATTGACCCAGTTAAAGCAGCAATTTTTAAATGCTTCACAATGCACAGACTGCGGGTGCCGAGGGGAAAGGAAATTGGCCAAAAAAAGGAATTTAAAAAATCCATTGCCTCCAGGCAAATATTATTTCCCCCCAAAATAGTTAATACATCCTCTGGGTTCAGGCCCAGGATAAGACTTTTTATTGCAAACACAGAGGGTGTATATACTATAAGTTCAGACAGTGACTACTACATGACTGAGAATGTCATTATGTATGTGGTTCAAATTATAGCAGAGTTGTCACATTGAGAAAGCAAGCAACTCCAAAGATGTTTTAATGCTGTTTTTCACTTCTTGTCGTTGGTCTGAATCAAAAGGTTTTGTCCAGGACCAATAAGCATCACATGTTGATGTAAGAAAGAAACATAAATGTGCTGAGCATTATACTGCAAAACCAAATTCTCTGTGTACCGATGTGTGTACTTCAATACTGAGTACACTGTGAAACAGAGCAGAACCTACATATGGAGAAAGAGCAGAACCTAAATATGGAGAAAAAAGCTATCTGTCCATTTGACCTTTTTATGTTAATGTTAATGTATTCTAATCAGTAGAGTTGATGGTGATGGATAGATGGAGGTACTTAAGTAAACGTAGCAACACAAGAGTCTAATAATACTCCAATACAAGTAAAAGTCCTGCATTCAAAAAATTACTTAAGTTAAAGTATGGAAGTACTTGTAACTAAAGTTGAAAGAAATGCGATTTCCCATTAGTTTCTCAGTAATAGCTGTGCGTATACCTTGTGTTCTGTAAAAAAAACAAAACAAAAAAAAACAAACAAATCACATAGCCTTTAAAGGATTTTTGCATCTTGTTACTTCACTTGGATGTTTGACCTTCACTGTGAATAATGCATGTGCAGAGATTGACACTCAAAGGGTCTTTACATATTTATCTGCTGATGGTATGTATGGTAATATGGAAGTCAATCGTGGTCTAATATGCAGCTTAGAATCAGCAGGAGTTGACTGGCATTTATTGAAGGAACAATGACAGCACACTAAGCTCCAGTGATTTTATTTTTGACGCTTGGCCATGCTTGGTCTTTCTCAAGGCAAGTTCAATAGAAGTGTCAGATACAGCCTCAGTGACACTCCTTGCTCGTCATCGGCTCATCCACTCCCTCATCTGTCGGTGGTCATTCACATTAGTCTGGGTAACGTACTGTGTGACTTACTGTGTGGTTTACAGTGTGTTTTGCTGTGTGGCTTGAAGGACGTGACCGGCGGTGTGCCACTTGCAACTTCTCTACGCTCGGTAGGGCTGGAGGCTCCATGGAGGCAGCTGTCAGCTCGGCGTCCCCGTGTAGTGGAAGCCGGTGTGGTGAGCGGCGGGTGCCCTCCATGCGTGCTTCCCCAGCACGGTGGCGGTGGGGACTGTGTGGTCCGCTGGGTGGTACTTGTTATGTGTGTATTTAGATACCTCGTATAATTTACATTTATATTCATCTCTTGTGTAAGCAGAGATCGCTTTTTGTTTCGCCCTCTTCTTTAAGAATAAATGCGTTTACTTGACACTTGTTTTGAGTTGTCCTTGGTTTTTCCACCCGGGTTAATCGTCCCCCACCCCTAGATAAGCTGGGGACGTAACAAAGTGGGGGCTCGTCCGGGATATTTTCTGGAAAACCAGGGTACTTGATCCATGTTTGTTGTATGTATGGTGATTCAGCTGCTGTGTTTGGTTTAGCTTGCTGTGGTTGGTAATATAATGATTGATGTTACCCTATATGAATAACCACTTGACTGCTTCCTCAGCTTAGCTCAGGGTAGTGTCCAGCTGGGCTGAAGCAGCCTTTCCATCGGGCACTAATTTATTGTTTTACCTTTTATTATTTTTGGGAGTAAAATCCTGGGCGGAGACGGCGTTCTCCGAAGGGGGCTGGCGTTTCAGGGTTTCGGCCGCTGATGTACTGCCTGTAAGTCGCCTCGAGCCCAGCACGCTCCTGAAGATAGGTAGGTAAGTTTGGTGAGGCAGGTGCTGAGGAAGTTTGCTCTGTGGGGGGGGCTGTCTGCCTGTCGGAGGGTCAATATCAAGCATTAACATAATCTTATCCAGCATATTGTGTGCATTTTACGTGTTGTGGCCATGACAGCCTTTGAGTTAAGTAAGTTTGTGTCTAGTTCAGATTTAAATCAGTTGGATAGATGCAAGAAAACTGAGCTCCATGCCATTGCCACCCATTACCACATTGCTGTGTCCACTTCCCTAGTGAAGGCTGAGCTAAAAGCTTTAGTTCTGGATGGACTTATCAGTAAGGGAGTCATCACCTTGCCAGGAACAGCGCGCCATCCTGACCGAGAGCTGAGTGTGGGGGGGACCGGGTTGGCGATGGGACTCCTGCTGGTCGACAGGGGGTACCACCAGAGAAGCTGGTAACTATGCCCCAATTTGTGCCATTCTCAATTGAGTCATCCCCTGGCTCTAAGCAGGATGGCCGGGTGAAAGTTTGTTTGCTGCGGCTTCAGATTGAGAGGGAGAGAGATTTCCAACTCTGCCGGGAGTTGGAACTGAAGAGGCTGGCAGCAGAGACAGAAATGAGCAGGGAGCTGGAGCTAAAGAGGTTAGAGGCAGAGACAACATTTAAAATGAGACAGCTGGAGTTACAGGTTAATGTTGATGCTACTCGCCCCGTTACTTCTGCCAGTGTGTTGTCTTCACAATCTGCCAGTGGTCATGATGTGGGCAAATATATTGCCCTGGTTCCTGTTTTTCCACGAGGCTGAGGTCGAGGCTGGCTTTGGTGCATTTGAGCGCGTTGCTGGAGCTCTGTGCTGGCCTAAAGAGGTGTGGGCCATCCTACTCCAGTGCAAACTTACCAGTAAGGCCCAGGAAGCATGCGCAGCACTGTCGGTGGAGGACAGGCTGAGTTACGACCGCGTTAAGAATGCAATCCTGAGGGCTTATGAGTTGGTGCCGGAGGCATACAGACAGCGTTTTCGCGGACTTCGGAAGACCACCGGTCAATCGTTTACGGTTTTTGCTCGCGAAAAGGGAGTTCTTTTTGATAGTGTGCAGTGTGTAAAGCAGATGATGTGGCCTCTGTGCGTGAGCTAATCCTGCTTGAGGACTTTAAGAACTGTCTGCCAGAGCGTACTGCTGTGTATCTGGGTGAACAAAAAATTACTACTTTACAGCAGGCTGCCATCTTTGCAGACGAGTTTGCCCTACTGCACAAGGCCACCTTCAACAAGCATGATGTTTCTTCATGGGTAGGGTTTCAAAAGACTGAACAGCCAGAACATAATCTCCCTAACAGTCGTCCCAATGTGTCCCCCGAGCAAAAGGCCAACAGAGTCTGTGTTTTTTTGTTTTTTTTTGCCGCAAGCCTGGACACTTGATTGCTGAGTGCAGGGCTTGGAAGAGGGAGCAACCTAGCCCAAGTCAAAAGCAACCAAAGGGTGTGGGGTTGATTAGAACATCTCCCCGACCCCAGGGGCTAGAGCTTGAGAGGCGTGAGACAGCTGACACCTGTTTTAAACCTTTTATCTTTGACGGTTGTCTCTCTGACAGGGAAAGCAGCAGACCAGTGACGGGTGAGAATACTGCGGGACACAGCCTGTTCACAGTCACTGATCCTGTCTGGCATTCTCCCCGTGGGCGACCGGGCTGATGTGAGTGCCATAGTGAGGGGTATCGAAATGGGGTTCGTACCAGCCCCACTGCACCAGATCTATGTCCATTCCGATCTGGTAACTGGCTTCTTTACGGTGGGTGTACAGGCAGAGTTTCCGATAGAGGGCATTGAGGTAATCATGGGGAATGATATTGCTGGGGGCAAGGTGTTTCCTGTCCCTAAGGTGGTCAACAATCCTATTCCTGAATCTGAGCAGGATGAGTTGGTCACATTTTTGTGATTTTCCGCTCCCCTCTTATGTTTGATGTGGAGGTTGTAGCCTTGAGCCAGGAGGGCCCAGCGCATCAAACGCTGGTTACTATTGTACATGCGAGCTAGGAAGACAAGAGGGTTATGATCTGTGTAAACTGTGACTGGTAAGGAACTTAAACCCACATACACTTCAAAGTGTTGTAGAGCCAGGAGCATGGCTAATGTCTCCTTCTCTATGGTAGAATAGTTCAACTGTTGTTTCTTGAACTTAGCTGAGAAATAACACACAGGTTTACACACGTCTCCGTCCCCCCCTTGCAGCATCACCGCCCCTGCCCCAGTGGAACTAGCATCTACTTCCAGATGGAAAGGTTGGGGGGGAAAAACTGGGCGCCGCCAGCACAGGGGCACTGCAGAGAAGAGACTTGGCAGCCTCAAAGGTCTGATCACAAACATCATCCCACACAAAAGGTACCAAAGGACTACACAGTCTGGTGAGTGGAGCAACCACCACCGAAAAGTTTTGGCAAAAACATCTATAGTATCCAGCCATACCTAGGGTACGGCTGGATACCTTAGCATACCTTAGCATCCAGGGGCCGGACCTGCCCCTGGCCAACCTGCTTACCAAGGTAAGTAACTGTGGCCTTCCCAAATTCACACTTCGCCAAAGGGTGAGAGAGGCCTTTGTCAACCGCTGACACACAGCCCCTAAACTGGACATGTGGCTACCCCAGTCCTCCGAGTACACGACTACATCATCGAGGTAGACACTACAGTTGGGCACATCCCCCAGTACAAGCTGCATCAGGCGTTGGAATGTGGCAGGAGCATTCTTCACCCCAAACGGCATCACAGTGTACTGCATAAATGCATCTGGTGTCACACAGGCTGAGATATCTGAAGCACGCTGGGTGAAAGGCACTTGCCAGTATCCTTTTAATAAGTCTAACTTTGTGATGTATTTAGCTGGACCGACCCTATCAATTAAATCGTCCATGCGGGGCAATGGAAAAGAATCCGACACAGTAACTGCATTCACCTTCCTGAAATCAGTACAGAAACGAGGTGTTCCGTCAGATTTAGGCGTTAGCAGACAGGGGGGAACTCCACGGACTGTTACTAGGCTTGGCTAGGCTGTGTTCCACCAGATAACTGACTTCCCTTTTCATCGCTTCTCGCTTGGCTATTGGTGAGCGGTAAACATGCTGCTTGATGGGTCTCGCATCGCCCACGTCAATGTCATGCGCCAGTACTGTGGTGCGGGAGGGCACATCACCTAAGATTGTGGGGTGAGTATGGAGTAAATTGATTATATCCTGCCGTTGAGGTGTGGGTAAGTAGGACAATTGCTGGGCTACGGTAGCCGTGAATTTAGAATTAGCAAGCCTACCACACGTGTGATCCTCACATGGCGTTGCTAGGTCAGTCTCCAACCAGTCAGCAAGAGATGTAGCTCCCGCCGCAATTTACTTTTACTACTTCATTTACTGCGTTTTGTGGAAATAGTGACTATGCATAATTTTAATATAAGATAGCTAATAAAGATTTTTTAAAAATAACAAGTCCCACACTGTAGCTGTCATCTGGTTGTACAGTTTAAGTTCAGTTCATAATGTCAATTAATGTAAGAATAATTTCTGTTTAAAAACCACATTTTTATTTGGTAAGTTGAATATAATTAAGAAACATGTAACGCATATTATAGCGGAACTAATATTCTTGTGTCACATTGGGGTCGGGTCATTATTAGTGGCACTCTATTAGCATTAGAGGGAGGGAGAACACCTGACCGATCCGACGGAGGATGATGGCTGTAGCTCCGTTGCTGTTTAGAGATGTGTAGTGATTTTATTAAGCTGGACGGTTCCTTTTTACTCCCCTTGAGTTAATGCGGCCAACGAGGTATGCAGGGTTCCTTGTTTAGTTTTACGTTGTGTTTATATTGGTGGATAGGCTAACTACAGCTAATATATTAGCAGAGTTTCACGTGATAACGTGATGGCATCATCTGAAGTAAGCAAATTATCTGCAAGCTTAACAGCTTCTAGCCTGCAAAGGGATGGATTTGTCAGCTATTTTGTGTTTGTGAAAGATTTATTTAATGATTATTCTCTATGAGAATGCTTTGTATTTTATTTGACTCATTTTATGATTTGTGTATTTTATTTTGTCTAGTTCTCACGGCGTGCTTGACGATGTGAATGTCGGAATAAATGCCTGTAACCAAAGGAACGCCTTGTGTTCGTGATTTAAACTGGAGGGGAGCTACACACACTACGCAAATTGTTAAGTCAGGTAGACGAGGTAATTTGAACAATATCAGGGTTTCTGCAGGTTTCATCAGGTCAAATTTAGGACTTTTTAAGACCTTTTTAAGACCATTATGAATGAAATCCAAGACCTATATCACGACTTAAAAAAAAACAAACACACAAAGGAAATGCAGTCACAAAATAACTTCAAAAGTAAATCAATGTATTCAAGTTAGAGTAGAGTGATATCTACAAAATTGGCATCGGATGATGTCAACAATGAAACACCGGGATGGACGATGACATTGATAAGAACGTAAACAAGCTGGCACGCGCGCTGACGTGAAAAATGGATCAACGGTAGACCAAAATAAATAAATAAAAAGAGTTGTCTTTTCGGTGACTTTATAAAGCATAACCTACTGCTGATTGTTAAACTCAGGGGAGCAGATTGGGAGACAGAAAAGAAGCAGGAAAAGCCAGAGGTGAAGGTGTGCGTGAGTGAGTGCAGGGAGAAGTCGAGGCAAGCGCAAAGCAGATACATTTACAAATAATATTAGAAATACTGTCCATTCACAGGGCGGTATAATGTAAAACATTAAGATGGTATTTTTGCATGGGGGATTAGGGGTCCTCCCCCAAGAAAATTATGTTTTACAATAAAGAAATATGCAATCCCACATAATTTTAGAACATTGTTATTACCACATCTGTGAATAAGTAGGAAAATGTAGACCAGGTTTGGAATAAACTACACCTCGACAGCGAAACTTGCTAAATAAGTCTACTGGGGTTGAATTCTAACCATTAGATCTATGAAAATTAATTTGGTTGGTTTTGATGCTCTCCACCGTGATTTTATATTCATTGCGCAGCACCAAGCTGTTTTGAGCCTCACCACCTTATAATGGCAGGAAAACACTGTTAACATGACCTCAGAATCATTACAGATATGACAGTTCATGTTTGCCTTTTGTGTCTTAATTTACTGCTTTATACATTTGTAGAAATTAACATAAATAATAGGCAACATGAGAACCACCTCCCTTCTGTATTATTACAAGCATTTCATTTGTACATCAAAATCCAAAAGAATAATCTCCTCATTAGTTTAAAAGGACTAACGTTAGTTTGCATCCCTAATTTGCTTTAACGTTACTAACCTCAGCTCCTCCGTGGTCAACACTGTCCTTTCTTATTTAATTTAACTATCAAGATGTACAGTAGAGGACAGAGCTGGAAACCTGACAACTGGGGAACCATTTCAATGAGCATTAGAGGTAGCGTTACATGGACACTGGAAAATAAATATCCGTTTAAAATTATTTAAGACAGAAACAGAAACTTCAGCGAATTTAAAACTTTTTAAGACCTTAAATTTTGATTTTGAAATTTTAGACTTTTTAAGACCCCGCAGAAACCCTGCAGGACATCTACTGGACAGCTGCTGTTGTCAGAGCAGCTCCTTTAATCTGGAGGTCTCAGAGTGTTTGTCCGAGTGACAGAAAGTGACTTGGACTCTCGGGAGGAAATTATTCTGGCAGTAAAAAATATGGAGTCGGTGTGTCAGTTAATAAATGCTTCAGCTTCTCCAGACAAACAAAAGTCTGTTCCCAAACGGCTGAAGAAGTAAAGAAGGTTAGCAAACATCTCCCCTTCAACTGGAAGCTGAGTAGGAAGCTAACAGAAAGTCTTTTAGTTCAATTTATAGCAAGTAAATAGCTGTATTTTATTCCAGCCTACCAGCTGAGAGAAAAGTGGTGTTCAGCTCCGTCCTGAACACAGACTGAACATCCATGGGGTACCATATTTGGGTCACACATAGCGACTTGTCAATCACAAGGTAGCCCCGCCCTAAAGCCTCCCCTGCTTTCTGGTCATTTTCCTCTAAATGGGACTATAATTTACTAAATGATCATCATGCTGTGTTGAAGAAGACTAGCGACTGAGACAATAAACTCATTAGCAAAGTGTGCAGCTGCAACTGCTAAAAGACAAGTCTAATTTAAACAAACACAGTGACTCAAACGATGGGTGAGAAATAGAACTATAAACTTAAACATGACAATAGAACAGATTTGATGGCAGTGCAGTAGGGCTGGACCCAAATATTTGACTATTCATTCATTGGGTTGGTGTTCAGTTTTCAATTTTGGGATGTGGAGATTCACACAAGCACCTACGGTTCTGTCCCGCACAACGCTGCACACACACCGGCTTGCACAGCCCTTTTTTCTCTTGCTGTATCATACAGCGACAGACGCATACAGGCTGCTATCTGTCCACTTTCAACTTTCATTGTCAGCCGTATTTTTTACTGGCCAAAAAACACAGCTCGCGTTTTGAGCTTTTTCACCCACGAATCTGTGGTAACAACCGCAGGTGAGCTGCTTTTGGAGGAGGCCTATAGTACATCTCTCTCTGTTTGTGTCTCTGCAACCGTCAGTAGACCGTATGGCAACCGATCATGGATGGAGTTGGTCTCTTGGACAGATAGAAACATAAAAAGTCATGCTCAGCACATAAATCTGAGCGAAATTGAGGATTATCTGTCTTGGGTTATGTGTTCAGGGCAGCCGAAGAATTTAAAAATAAGCTTGTAAATGCCTTTTAAAGTGATCATGTACCAGAAAACTTACAAAAATAAATGCAAATGAGAAATAACAATTGAAAGTAGACAATATCATAATCAAATTTCACTATTCCCAATCTGTACCATTATGTGATCAACATTGTTGCTACGGCAAAGGTAATATTAAACTCACCTGAAGGTCATAAATCCTGAGGATCTCTGCAGGGCCTCTGCTCTCTTGGCCTTCTGCCTGTACAGGGCAATCAGTTGAGGTGTGTATCTCTCAAGCTCGCAGTAGAATTGGTTACATGGGTTCAACAAAGCGATGAACTCAGCAAACACCTGCAAACACATAAATGTATGCAGATTAAAGGCTTTCAACTTGGGCCTTGACAGAAAAACATAATGCATCAATTACTTGTTTTAAGCAGGATGGCTGACTATATGGCAAAAATAATATAGTTTTTACCTGAGAAATGAACATAGACCACTACACTGACAAGAACAGAAAATGCAGGGTCATCCTGCAAATTTCTTTAACCTAACTTAGGTTTTGCTGCATCAAAATGAAAGATTATGTGGCTGAGAATTGAGTTAGCCAATCAAATATATTTTAAAATAGACTAATTGTATAATATTTCATCATTTAGCTTCTATCTGAAGCAACATTCCCACACCAACGCAAACCCTTGTGTTTTTTCACAACAGTGCCATTTTTGGTCTGCAGTTTTCTCAGCTTTTGATCACTGCCAATCAGTTCTGAAAGAAATCTATGAGAATTTTAAATTGCTAAATATACATATTCATTCTAAAATCTCACAGTCACAGCTGGACAAATGCATTTTTCTAAAACAGTATAATATCCCCCCTACGTGTCAAGTCAGGGCTAAAGTATCTTCTTTCATGTTAAAATGTCATCCACTGTGAAATGTTGCTGGCTTCAGTTCTAGCAATGTAGTATTTTTTATATCCTCAGTATGTCTGCTTAGCAAGCCAGCAATTGATGCAGAAATATGCAAATTGATAACATACCTTGGATAGCTGTAGTGCCACTCAATACTCTGATCCTGCGAGAGCAAATATAACAAACAATATAAAGATTTCTCATTAGCCCGGTCAACAAGAACATCATCGAATGCTGATTTTCTAAAAAAAATACAATATTTTATCATTTATCTTAACTTTCTGTTAACATTACTGCGCCTGAAAACAGAACTTTTTCACTTACCAGAACAAAGCGCATGTAACAAGGAGCAGCCCCAGATGAAACATTATGTGTTAAGTGTTGACGACTGTCTGGAAAGGTTTCAACCACTGGTGATACCTTACAGTTGCTAACATTAACTAACGTTAGAATGACAGGAATGTGGCAAACTGACTCCACAAACTGCCTCCGGTTTAAAATAACAGAAAAGAAAAAACACTTTCACAGCACTGCAAAGAAAGCTGGGTTCTCTCGAACTTTGTAAAATATACACAATATACAAGCCCATTAGGATGCTTTCCAATGACATATAAGAACTGATTCAACCCACAATGCCCAAGTCTTAACCTACAGATTTTAACAGAATCTCTTCTGGATCCATAACAGTGCCTGACTTTTTTAACCTGAGATTGCGAGTAATAATGTCTCCCCTTGGTCTCATTTTCCCATAATCTGTGCCATTCCCCCTCAATCCTTTGCTTAATTTTTTCTTTTAGTTCCACTCTTCCCAATGATATATTTATATCTGTCTCTAACTTCTTTAAGCTTGATTTTGCTAAAAAGTCTGCTACTTCATTTCCTTCAACTCCAGCATGTCCAGGGACCCAGCAGAACATAACATTGCTACCAATGCTAGTATTTCACTTATGTATCAGGACGGGCTTTTGCTTTACTGCCTTTCAAGGCCATCAGGGCAGCTGCAGAATCAGAGCAGATTAAGGCTTCTCTTATTTTCACGTCCTCAATCCACCACAGAGCCCAAAGAACTGCCAGTAGCTCTGTTGTAAAGACAGAACTTCCGTCTGTAATTCTCCTGCTAATCCTAAAGTCCAGTTGAGCTATAACTTATACACCCCAAAACCTGCTCTCCCACTCTCTGGTTCCCTGGCACCATCTGTAAAAATTTTCAGATATGATCCCTTCCCACTGTTCAGATATTGTTCCAATTTTAGAGCAGTCATGTATTTGTTCTTTTCTTGTAAAAAAAAAGTTAAATCAATATTCAGTTCATCATCCCCTTCATATTTCAGCATCATTTGGTGGCAAAACTTGTGAAAAGTAAAAGGACCGTTGATGTCGCGTATCAAACTTCTATGGACCTTGGTAAGTCTCTGTTACTTATTAAACCATTGTTTTGTATTTTAACAGGAGCCGAGTTGTAGAATAACTTGATGTTCACCATAAACTCCAGCTGGCTTACTTTATCTGTAAACAGGGCTAAGGTGACCAGTTGATCGCTAACGTTAGCTTAAATGTGCCACTGAGAAGCTAAGTTAACTTACTAGTTGATGTTAAATTAGACGTGTTGGCAAGAGGTAATGTTAACATTGTCATCGTGGAAGAGTCATTTTGTTGTAATATTTGGAGTCTTCCATATATCAGTTAAAATGTCCACGTGTGAGGAGTTGGCAACATTAAACAAACTACCTTTAGCTTGATGTACTGTAGATGTCCATGCCGAACAATTCGCGGGTAGTCCTACAAGGACATAGCAAAATAATGTCGCATAAATAACTGCCTATTTAGTAGTAAGTAGTGTTACCTTTACTGATTTACTTTCACAGCCCTTTCAAAAGTGTGTTTGGCTGTCATGTTAGCTAGTTAAATTAATCTTGCTTTGCTAATGCTTGTATGTTCCTGAAATGTAAGTTGCTTTAGAAAAAGTGTCTAACATTACCAAATTTAAATGTAAAATTGACAGTCTTGTCTCAGTAATTGTTCTGTTAGCTGTTAGTAGTTGTTAGGTGGTGGTCTTGACAAACTATTTTTCTTTTAGCGATTGATATTAAATAAGCCCCTTGTCTAAATTATTAAAGATTGTAATTTTGGTATTGATAAACTACAATATTACTGGTTCTCTTATCTCTGCTTTTAAGTTTTGGTGTAAGTTAACTTAGTTTAATGTAATGCTGCAGCATCTGCCTCTTACACACCAAGCAAAGTCAGCAGACCTTAGCGCTGAAAGGGTGGTAGGGCCAGTAAAGTGAACCAGGTGGAGTGTATTATAATAAATACATTTAGCCATTTAACTCATGCTTTTATCCAAAGTGACTTACAATTGCTATATATGTTAAAGGTGGCACACCTCTGGAACAACTAGGAGTTAAGTGTCTTGCTCAGGGACACATTGATGGATGTGTCACAGTAGAAATTGTATGCAGGTCTGTCTCACCAAAGGCATGTGTCTTATCCACTGCTCCACAACCAATAAGTATGCTCATTATTGTATGTAGACTTATTTAGCAAATTTAGCTTTGGTTTTAGTGTATTCAAAATCTTACTCTACTTATTATTCACAGATGTCGTAATAACAATGTTCCAAAATTATGTAGAATTGCGTAATTATTGGAAATTGTTTACATTTCTTTATTGGAAAATGTTTACACCCTGCAATTTGACACCCTGCAAAAGCATGTTTAAATCCCTATGGACATTATTTTTATTTCTAAATGCACCTGCCTCGACTTCTCCCTGCACTCACTCACACACACCTTTACTTCTGTTCTCTCACTGCAAACACACCGGCTTTCCCCGCCTCTGTCTCGGCCTGTCTGCTCCCCTGAGTTTCGCTATAAGCAGTAGGTTATGTTTTATAAAGTCGTAGAAAAGACACAGAATTTTTTTTTTTCCCCACCGGTGATCCATTTTTCACGTCAGCACACATGCCAGCTTGTTAATTGTGTAGCCTATCAATGTCATCATCCATCCCAGTGATTCATTGTTGACATCGTCCAATGCCAGAGTGTGAGTGTGTTCTCCAAATTAAATAGAGTTTGGTACAAACAGTAACTGCATTAGTTTAAAGGTCCGACCAGAATCAGACTACTATTTACTAGCACAGCTAATGTTAACTTTAATATTTTCCTCGAACCGTGCAGGCCTACCTCATGCCTGTTGGGTCTGGTCTTACCAAATAGTCACCAAATAATGAAGTATTGCAAGTGGTATTGTTAAAGAATCGGATCGTTAAGGTCTCGGTAAGGGTATCAAAAGTTAATGATCCCTAGTGCTAAGTGTGTGTGTGTAAACCAGGTCTGCATGCTGACGGCTAATAAGCTATGATCGCTTCCTCCATGACTCTCCGGCTGTCCGTCCTGTCAGAGCTCACCTCCATCAGGTTCGCTGAAGTCGAGCTC